>NC_090728.1:74079122-74082111 GCF_036898095.1 Palaemon carinicauda
ATGAAATAGAATCATTTGAATATTGGGAACTATGATCTCTAATACAGGGTCATTACAATTGGAATTTAATGAAAACCTGAAAAAGAAAAGTTAAACCTATAACCCTAGGGCTCCAACAGGGAAAAATAGCCCAGTGAGGAAAGGAAATAGGGAAATAAATAAACGAAATAAGTAAGGCAAAATTCAAATAAGACATTTCAAAAACATTAACAACATTAAAACAGATATTTGTTATACAAAGTATAAAAAGACTTAAGTAAGCCTGCTGCGAGTTTGAACTTTGAAGTTTTACTGATTCAACTAACCGATTAAGAAGATCATTCCACATCTTGGTAACAGCTGGAATAAAACTTATAGAGTACTCTGTAGTGATGAGCCTCATGGTGGAAAAGGCCTGACTATTAGAATTAACTGCAGATCTAGTAATACAAGCAAGATGGAACTGTCCAGGAAGATCTGAATGTAAAGGATTGTCAAAATTATATTATAGCCTGATTATTATGTAATTTCAGGCGATTTGATTTGCAAATTTACTTAACCTAGCCATTGTCTGATTTACTTTATTCAATATTTCCTCAAACTAAATTTCTAAAGATCCTGTATCAGGGATCATAGTTCCTAAATATTTAAATGATTCCATCTCATTAATCATCTCTCCTTCCAATGATATTTCATCTTCCATTGCATAGTCATTTCTCATCATCTCTGTCGTTCTTCGATTTATCTGAAGCCCAACTTCCGGTGAAAATTTACTTCATTCTGGTAAGTAAGTTTGTGAGTCCTTTGGTGCTTTGCTAATAAGGACAACGTCATCAGCATACTCTCTCTCTCTCTCTCTCTCTCTCTCTCTCTATATATATATATATATATGTATATAGATATAGATATATATGTATATATATATATATATATATATATATATATAATATATATATAAATATATATGCGTGTGTGTGTGTGTGTGAGTGTGCAAGTGTTTGTATGGGTGGGTGTGTGTATACCTTTACTTCATAGAATAAATTTTCCTTAAATTTCTATTTCATGTTCCAGATATGTTAACATCCATATCAGACGAGCCAATAACGCAGAACTTAAACTTTGTATGAGAGAGAGAGAGGAGAGAGAGAGAGAGAGAGAGGAGAGAGAGAGAGAGAGAGAGTTATGTCCCATCAAGGGATTTGTGAAACTTAATCCTTCAATCGGATCTATGATCGATATCTCGTTCCAAAATCCACCAAAATATTAATCTTCTGTGTCGAGACATTTTCAGGATTTTTTTTGATCATTATTAACTTTTCCAAGTTTTTTTTTTTTTTTTTTTTTGAAGAACTGATTTTCTTCTTCTTTTTTTCTATAAAGAACTTTGAATAACTTTACATCATAGTCTAAAGGCAAAAAATTAGAAACTTTCTTCTGGGCTGTAATTGATTTATTGAGAGTCATAGAAGCAATTGAGAAGTCAGCATTTCAAAAGAGAGATGACCTGAAATACTGGTTTCCTGAATCTTGGTTAAAGGTGTATTAATAATGAACGTCCATCCACTAAACTTCACACACAAAAAAATATACACACGCACATACAGAAACACACACACACACACCACACACACACACACCACATATATATATATATATATATACATATCTTGGAAAAACTTTGAATGTAAATATCTTATTCCAACAGGTAGACAACTAAGTTGGTTGGGATAAGAAAAATTCGCTATACTAAAATATAAATTTTATTTCCTCTTTCTATCACGATGAATTAATATGGTCTTCCTTAATAGTTGTTCCCAACCCACTGTTTACCAAGATTTCCTGAGAGTACAAAAAAGTTACCTTCATTAGACAATGTACCAAAATAAATAAGGTGGAATACTACACACAAGCCCAAAATATGAAGAAAAACTATGCAACAACGTGTGTAGTAACAGGGAGCTGTCTCAACACCCTAAACAATACTGAATAAAAAAACATAGTTTAACTCGAAGGCTACAAACATTGTATTCCACCCACTTGAAGAAACTAAGTTTAAAAACTCAAGAATTTCTTAAGGCTAACTGCTAAGACACCGAAGTAAATTATACAAAACATTTAGCTTGTTAAGAGTACATAATTACATTGAGATGATCGGTATCATTAATGATCATCCTTGGTGCTTCTTGGTTGATCTCGACGTTTAGTACACGAATAATAGTCGGCAACAGTAGCTTTCGTCCGGGGCGACGCCGATGGCTTTATTCTTCCATGTTAAAAAGAACAATCCCTTTATACGCAATTAAGGGAAACAGCATATCCAGTTGATAATCAACGTGAAGACGTACAAAATCAAACCACCCAGTATGAGAGCGTTGGTGTCTTGACGTTTACTCTCTCAACGCCTCACTCCAACACTGCCTTCACTTTTTGCCTGCCTTGCTTCGTAACTTTAATTTACCCAAAACAACCGTAGTGTGGTTGTTCTCCTGTGAATAGCAAAAACAAGCAACAGTATCCATTTCTTTCATAATTCCAAGGGAATGGGAGGAAACCAATTCAGATGAAATAAGGTGGTCAAATACCGATCATAAACTTATGAATAAACTTCAGTTTCCTCGCATTCAACCATAAGAAACAATCGTGATAATATATTTTCTAACAACATATATGTATGTATGTATACTGTATATATATATATATATATATATATATATATATATATATATATATATATATATATATATATATGCATGAAAAAAAATAGAACAAAGTAAATTATGGCTCGTTTCTTCTCGTATATTTTGAAGACTTCATTAATAGGACCAATATATAAGTTATGGTTATGGGTATGAAAAAACTTACAAGTATTTGGGAAAATGGGAACTAATGCAAAATACCTGGATGACAGGTATATATATAGATAGATAGATAGAGAGATAGATAGATAGATGGATAGATATGCGTTTTATATATATATATATTAATATATAACGCATATCTATCTATCTAT
>NC_090728.1:74087611-74090111 GCF_036898095.1 Palaemon carinicauda
AAATTCAAGATTTTATTCGATAGATTAATACCGGTCTTTATACCTTTCGTAGTAGTAGTATAGTAGTATCCAAAATACTACTACTACTACTACTACTACTACTATTACTACTACTACTACTACTACTACTACTACAGTAGTAATAGTAGTAGTAGTATTTCAGCCATCTAATCACCAATTTATGAGCTGAATTGCAATATATTGCTATTTTCTTACAATATAGCAACATTGCAAACACAAAAAAAAATCCATGTAGTAGCAGTAGCATTGTTATATCGACATTAGATAAATAAACCCTTACTTATATGTGATATATATTAAAGAAAATCAAAATTCTGAAACTGTTAAGATTAGTAATTTACTCTGGTTACATTAAGAAAATTATTTGATTAAGATTTTCAAATCCAAAAATGGTGAATGACAGTTTCTGAAACATATGGTCTTCAGTGATTGTAAGCATTGAGAGATGTAAGTTGAACATGGTTGCTGACGAGAGAGAGAGAGAGAGAGAGAGAGAGAGAGAGAGAGAGGATTTTCCACATCCTCATCATTTTCCTCAATTTTCTCCGGCTCCTCCTCCTCCATTTTCCACCTCGTCCTTTTCATTTTCCTGCTCATTTTACTCCTCATTTCCCTTTTCTTTTCCTCATCCTTCCCATTTGCCTCTTCAGTTCTTCTCCCTCCTCATTTCCATCTCATCATCTTCATTTCCACTGCCTCCTCCTCCTCCTCCTCCTCTTCATTTTCCTCCTCATTTTTCTTCTCATTTTCGCCTCCACTCATTTTCCTCATCATTTCTTCCTCCTATACTTGCTCATTTTCCACGCCCTCCTTGTCATTTCCCTCTCCACCTCATTTTCCTCATCATTTCCTTCTCTCCCTGCTCATTCTCTCCGCCCTCCTTGTCATTTCCTCCTCCTTCCTCATTTTCCTCCCCATTTCCTTCTTCTCTCCCTGCTCATTCTCTACGCCCTCCTTGTCATTTCCCCCTCGTACCTCATTTTACTCTCTCCCTGCTCATTCTCTACGCCCTCCTTGTCATTTCCCCCTCGTACCTCATTTTACTCTCTCCCTGCTCATTCTCTACGCCCTCTTGTCATTTCCCCCTCGTACCTCATTTTACTCTCTCCCTGCTCATTCTCTACGCCCTCCTTGTCATTTCCCCCTCGTACCTCATTTTACTCTCTCCCTGCTCATTCTCTACGCCCTCCTTGTCATTTCCCCCTCGTACCTCATTTTACTCTCTCCCTGCTCATTTTCTACGCCCTCCTTGTCATTTCCTTCTCCACCTCATTTTCCTCATCATTTCCTCCTCCTCTCCCTGCTTATTTTCTACGCCCTCCTCGTCATTTCCTTCTTCACCTAATTTTCCTCATCATTTCCTTCTCTCCATGCTCATTTTCTACGCCCTCCTTGTCATTTCCTCCTCGTTCCTCATTTTCCTCCCCATTTCCTTCTCTCCCTGTTTATTTTTCACCCCCTCCTTGTCATTTCCTTCTCCACTTATTTTCCTCATTATTTCCTCCTCCTCCCCCTGCTCATTTTCCACGCTCTCCTTGTCATTTCCTCCTCGTTCCTTATTTTCCTCCCCATTTCCTTCTCCTCTCCCTGCTCATTCTCTCCGCCCTCCTTGTCATTTCCTCCTCGTACCTCATTTTACTCCCCCTTTTCTTCCCTCCCTGTTCATTTTTCACCCCCTCCTTGTCATTTCCTTCCCCACCTCATTTTCCTCATCATTTCCTTCTCCTTTCCCTGTTCATTTTCTACGCCCTTCTTATCATTTCCTTCTCTCCATTATTTTCTTCATCATCTCCATGCTCATTTTCTACGCGCTTCTTGTCATTTCCTCCTCGTTCCTCATTTTACTCATCATTTCCTCATCTTCTCCTCACTCATTTTCACGCCCTCCTTGTCATTTCCTGCTTCTTCCTCATTTTTCTCCCCATTTCCTTCTCCTTTCCCTGTTCATTTTCTACGCCGTCCTTGTCGTTGTCTACTCCACTTTATTTTCCTCATCATTTCTTCATTATCTCCCTGCTCATTTTCTACGCCCTCTTTGTCATCCTCCTTGTTCTTCATTTTCCTCTCCATTTCCTTTTCCTTTCCCTGTTCATTTTCTACGCCATCCTTGTCATTTCCTTCTCTCCATTATTTTCCTCATCATTTCTTCATCCTCTCCCTGCTCATTTTCTACGCCCTCCTTGTCATTTCCTTCTCCACTTTAATTTTCCTCATCATTTCCTTCTCCTCTCCCTGCTCATTCTCCACTCCCTCTTTATCATTTCCTCCTCATTCCACATTTTCCTCCTCATTTCCTTCTCCTCTCCCTGCTCATTCTCCACTCCCTCCTTGTTCCTCATTTTCCTCCTCATTTCCTTCTCGTCTCCATGCTCATTCTCCACTCCCTCCTTGTCATTTCCTCCTTGTTCCTCTTTTCCCACCGCATTTCCTTCTCCTCTCCCCGGTCATTCTCCACTCCCTCCTTGTTCTTCATTTTCCT
>NC_090728.1:74102611-74105111 GCF_036898095.1 Palaemon carinicauda
ACATGTTGACAGTGAATTAATCCTATGTATGATCATAACAAGTCTACGGACTAAGCTCTCCCCTTTTCACATGTTGATCGTGAATGAATCTTTTGTATAATATTAACGATGATAACCAGATTCGCTATATTGATCCGGGTCACCCCCAAAATTTAATGAATTCTCCCGGAGCATAATAACTATCCCTCGTTTAAATTTGGTGAAAATCTGACAAGAAGTTTGGAAGCAATCCTTCTAACAGAAAAGGAGATATATGGATAAGCGCAGGTGCTTTTATTTAATAGTTTTAGTAATAAGGTTTTATATCATTGTCTCTTACGATTATTTATTTTAATACACCAGCTTTTTATTAGAAAGGATGAGTCTGCGACCCTCAATCAAGAATATTAACATTCTATCCTATAAGTACCCTTTAATCATGTCATACTAGTGTTCGCGACCCGTCAGAAATGAGGGCTAAATATTTAGATTGATATACAATGCACCCCCATCTCCCTAGGTTGTGACTACTCCCTCTCTCCCTACCTGAGGGACGGTGAGCGACCGAGTAGTTATACCTCTGGTAATGTCGCTGAACTCGAGCAGAAATATATATATATATATATATATATATATATAAACAGACACTTACTATTTTTTATATAGGGTAGATAAGAAATTTTCTGTGGACTTTCTACCTCTACCTACCTAACCCTAGAAACATCTCTTTTTGCCCTTTTTGTGTCCCTGATTTGACCCAAGTCTGTGTGACGTCATTTTATGTTTTCCTTTGCTTACATTTACACCGTATAGTCTGATATATTCTTCCCACATTCTCCTCTGTCCTCATACACCTGACAACACTAAGCTAACCAAAAAAATATTTTTTACTTAAGAGATTGACTACTGCAATGTAACTGCTCAGTGGCTACTTTTCTCTTGGTAAGGGTAGAAGTGACTCTCTAGCTGTGATAACCAGCTCTTCCAGGAGAAGGACACATCAATATCAAACTATTGTTCTCTAGTCTTGGATAGTGCCATAGCTTCTGTACCATGGTCTTCCATTGTCTTTGATTAGAGTTCTTTTGCAAGGGTACACTCTAGCACACTATTCTATCTTTTTCCTTATTTCCTTACCTCACTAGGCTATTTTTCACCTTGAAGCCATAACATCTTACTTTTCCGGTTAGAGATGCAGCTTAGCTATCAATGATAGCAAATGATGATAATTATAAAAGAGACTCTAACGCCTGACCTAACTTTACCACTCTCCGCAACGCTATCCACTCGGTCATCCTCATTTCCCTCAAATAGAGAAATTTAAGATATTCGACAATTTCTCCACTTCATATGTCGTAAATTTCATTTGGTTCAACTCATTAATTTGTCACACTTTCATTAATTTCATATAAACAAGGCCATTATAAACACGTGTTGGTAATTTAAGTAAACACGCGAATTTGACGTGTCAACTGACAACCGCAATTTTTTATTCTAATTAGCTACTCTTTAATTTTCTCTTTGATGTTGGTTGTCACATGAGAGAAAATCTTCGGTTTCGCTTTAGCCTTTCTGAAGACGTAAGTAATTGTTCGTAGTCTAACAGACTGATATATAGATAGAATAAAGCAGGCCATATACGCAGAGGACTGGCGTGCTGATTTGACCGTGATTGGCACGAACACGCCAATCCTTAACGTGTATGGGGGGAGGGGTGAACAGGACAAACCCAGTGCGACTAGCCTGTCCTCTCATCCTGTCAGTATGTTTGACCGGACAGGCCAATCCAGTCGTGATTGGCAGTATGTGTGTGGGTGCGTGGGTGGGCACGGACTAGCATGGCGACTGGGTTGATTCACCTATTTTGACACGTACAGTATTCCATACTTAGTCCATTGATCTGAGCACTTTTTATATTATAATGATACAGTGATTGCATTTCACAATCTTTTGACTTATTACTGTATTAAGATAAATTTTTCAATTTATAGCATTAGTTTCGAGAATTTATTTATGGTTGTATCAGTTATTTGATTATTTGATGATCTTTTTTCTATAGTGATAGAAAATCAGCAATTACCATTCATCATGTCTTTTTACATTTTCTTGTAGTATTGTCGGTAGAGTAACTTTTTTTTTTTATTTATTTAAAATTTCTGTCTGCCAGACTATCCATTTCCTAAAAAAAATTGGGATATTTTCCGTTTCATAGCTCTTTATCTTCGGTTTTTATTCACCAAGTTATGATTTTCTTAAATGTCCTTTTTCATACCCCCACAGTATTCTGCCTTTTTCGTGCAATCGTATCTTGTATTCTGATAATAAACAGATGCTGAAACAAGTATTCTGCCTATTTCGTGCAATAGTATCTTGTATTCTGATAATAAACAGATGCTGAAACAAGTATTCTGCCTTTTTCGTGCAATAGTATCTTGTATTCTGATAATAAACAGATGCTGAAACATCTTGTATTCTGATAATAAACAGATGCTGAAACATCTTGTATTCTGATAATAAACAG
>NC_090728.1:74112611-74117611 GCF_036898095.1 Palaemon carinicauda
CATTAGAGGCTTTTTGGCCTCTCTTTTTAGGTGCCTTATTTATAGCATTAGGGTCTTTTGACCTCGATTTTGAAGTACATTACTTCTAGTATTAGAAGCTCTTTGACCTTTATTTTTAGGTGCCATAATTATAGCATCAGGGGCTTTTTTACCTTGATTTTGAGGTGCATTACTTGTAGCAGTAGAGTCTTTTTTACCTCTCTTTTTAGGTGCCTTATTTATAGCATTAGGGGCTTTTTTACCTTGAATCTGAGGTGCATTACTTGTAGCATTAGAGGCTCTTTGACCTCTATTTTTAGGTGCCTTATTTATATTATTAGGGGCTTTTGGACCTGGATTTTGAGGTGCATTACTTCTATAATTAGAGGCTCTTTGACTTCTCTTTTCAGGTGCCTTATTAATAGCATTAGGGGCTTTTGACGTCGATTTTGAGGTGCATTACTTATAGCATTAGAGAATCTTTGACCTCTCTTTTTAGGTGCCTTATTTATAGCATTAGGGGCTTTTTGGTCTTGATTTTGAGGTGCCTTATTTCTCGCATTAGGGGCTTTTTTTTTTTTACCTCCATTTCAAGGTGATTTACCTCTAGCATTAAAGGCTATTTTTTCGTGTTTGTTTAAACGCTCTTCGTTGCTGTTCTCTTCTGTCTGTTCTAGTTTTTCAAGATCTTTAGCTTTTCGGTTTCCTTTGATATTTCATCTTACACTTTCCTTAGTTCGTCAATTTCCTTCGAGATTTCATCGTATTCTTTCTTTGTTCGTCAGTTTCCTTCTAGATTTCAAGAGAGATATCAGTGCCGTGTGTCCTCAGTTCGTCAGATTCCTCAGAGAAATCGATGGCATCCATGTCTTTTTCCATCGGGGCTATGGGTAGAGACAGGAATGCAATAGATTTTCTATGCATACGTCATCATGCTAAAGTAAACGACGAGCAACACAATATATTTACCAATACGATCTGGATATGTCCTTTCTTCATGTCGAATTTTTGGGACTATCCTGTTGAAGAACCACACGTCACTCACCGTTCAATTGAACCATTCGGTCTCCGTCCTTATTTCCTTATTTCCAATAGTCTCCAATTATAGTACATCGTTGCAAAAGCCCAAGCAAAGGATCATTCAAGGCGCGTACATTATGTTTCTTCAAAGCTCGACAACTTCTGCAGCAACCACCAAAACCAGCTGTAAATGAAAGTGTTCCGAAGAGCCTCCTGTCGATCCTGTAGTTGTAATACACAATTCTCACAGTCAGCTCCCTGTTCCAAAAGTTGCCTTTAACAATGTTCACTGCGTTGCATGCTTAGTTTGAAAAAAAAAAAAAAAGATCATCAGGTCTTCAGAAGTCATTTGAAGCTCGGGGCGGAGCCGTTCAGAACTGGTCCAGGAAGATTCTGTTCTGGAGTCATCCAGAACTCTATGCTAAGTCTATGGCTATGTCTTCTGAAGCCTTTTGAAGATCCCGGCAAATTTTCTTCAGGTGCCGTTGAGGGAATTCCAGGAAGAATCTGTTCAGGAGTCATTCAGAACTCCATGCTAAGTCTACGGCTATGTCTTCTGAAGCCTTTTGAAGATCCCGGCAAATTTTCTTCAGGTGCCGTTGAGGGAATTCCAGGAAGAATCTGTTCTGGAGTCATTCAGAACTCCATGCTAAGTCTACGGCTATGTCTTCTGAAGCCTTTTGAAGATCCCGGCAAATTTTCTTCAGGTGCCGTTGAGGGAATTCCAGGAAGAATCTGTTCTGGAGTCATTCAGAACTTCATGTTAAGTCTACGGCTGGGAGATCCGTGAAGATTTTCTTCCGAAGCCGTTTAGGACTCGCGAAAAAACTCTTCTTCCCTTTCAATAAATCATAGTAACTCATCATCATCATCATAATAATAATAATGATAATAATAATAATAATAATAATAATAATAATAATAATAATAATAATAATAATAATAATAATAATAATAATAATAATGATAATGATTGATAATGATAATAATAGTAATAAACTACATGATTTGATTTATGGATTTGAGACTGACAGTTCTGAAGTCGTTCAACGCTCGGATTTGCAATTTGAAGGAAAAATTAAGGGACTGAATAGGAAGTTGAAAAGATAATTAATACTATAATTTATTACTTTTATTATTAAGTAACGCCTGCAGCGCACTCAGTGATCGAACTCGGGCGAAGGGTAATTGAAGTTTTCAGCAAACCGCATTGAAATAACCGAAGGCTTCGACTTATTTTTTTTCAGAGCCGTTCGAAACAAAAAAAATACGTCTTGAAAAAACGTATTTCACGAGTACTTTTCTGAAGAATTCATTTTTAGATAATCAATAATGATGTAATATCCACATGATTTTTCCAATGGAATTATTACTTTCTAATTTTATTTCGAAGGCGATGGATGTTACTATGTGTATATGTTATGTTTCTACCAATGATTTATATATTCACATACACACACACGCACGCACGCACACACACGCATATATATAATATATATATATATATATATATATATACATATGTATATACTCTCCTCCTACCCCTATTGACGCAAAGGGTTTCGGTTAAATTTCATTAGCCGTCCTTATCTTGAGCTTTTAGTTCAATACATCATCATTCATCATCACCTACTTCCTGCTTCATAGTCCTCGGCCATGGAGGTCTGGGTCTTCAAACTCTTCTAGTGCCTTGTGGAGCCCAGTTAAACGTATGTATAACATATATATATATATATATATATGTATATATATAAATATATATATATATATGTATATGTATATATATAAATATATATACAGTATAAATATAGATATATATATGTATATATGTATATATATATATATATATGTATATATATATATATATATATATCTACTATATATATATAGGTATATATATATATATATATATATCTACTATATATATGTATATATATATATCTACTATATATATGTATATATATATGTATTTATTTATATATATATATATATATATATTTATATATATATAAATATATATATATATATATATATATTTATATTTATATATATATATGTGTGTGTGTGTCTGTGTGTACATTTGTTTGTGTCATCAGCTGTGACTGGTCCACTATAAGTTCGTCTTCTCTTCCTTCCCCAGCTTCTTTTACAATCTCTAGGGGACACATTATACAATTCTTAATGTCCATCTATTGTCTGACATTCTCATTATATGTCCTGCCCATGTCCATTCCTTTTTCTTACATGTTAGAATATCTTCTACTTTAGTTTGCTCTCGTATCCATGTTGCTCTATTTATGTCTCTTATTGTTATTATTATCATCGTTCTTTCCATAGCTCTTTTAAGTTATTAACAGTTTATGTTGTAAGGCCTTTAGTAAGGCGCCAAGTTTCTGTCGCCTAAGTTAATTCTGTTAGGACCATCTGATTAAATACTTTCCTTTTTAGAAAAAATGGATTATATACAGTATATATATGTATATATACATATATATACATACATATACATATATATATATATATATATATATATGGATATACATATATATATATATATATATATGGATGAAAATCAACACAATATCGTGTTAAAATAGAATTAAATTTCTACCTCATGCTTGGGATCGAACCCTAGCCCCTTCAAATGAAAGGACAGGTCGCTCTGCTGGCATGACTGGAAGCGACCTGGCCTTTCATTTGAAGGGGCTAGGGTTCGATCCCAAGTATGAGGTAGAAATTTATTTATATAAATAAATATATATATGTATATATATATATATATATATAGATATATATATATATATATATATGTGTGTGTGTGTGTGTGTGTGTGTGTGTATTGATAAATTTTGCACATTTAGAAGTGTTTTTCATATTCAAATAAGCCATATATATTTTTGATACATTAATGTCTGGATTCTCTTAACGACCTCGGGATCAGAGCCCCAGTTGAAATCACACAAAGGCAAGAGCTTGTCACCGGCCGGGAATCGAACCCTGGTCGGCAAGCTTGTATAGACAGTGACTAAACCACTTGGCCACTTTAGTCACTGTCTATACAAGCTTGCCGACCAGGGTTCGATTCCCGGCCGGTCACAAGCTCTTGTCTTTGTGTGATTTCGCCTGGGGCTCTGATCCCGAGGTCGTTAAGAGAATCCAGACATTAATGTAACAAAAATATATATGGCTTATTTGAATATATATATATATATATATATATATATATATAATATATACATACATACATACATACATACATACATACATACTGTATATAATGAATAGATATCGGCGTCCAAAATTGAAGACAGCTTCTCCTCGGACAGATCGTCCTGCAGATAGTTTTCATGATAACAGCAGAAAGACATTTACTTTTCTCCATTTATTGTTTGATGTCGACACGCGTTTCGGATCACTTTGCGACCTTTCTTCAGGACTACATTGAGTTTAGGAACTACAATTTTCACCATCATAACCTATATCAATTATATTAGTTTAAGATTGGAGATTTAAAATGCATTATCAGTTAACATAATCTATATTGTTTCAGAAGTGATTGGTGACAATAAGATATGTGAAATGACATGCAATGAAAGTTCATTGATGCATTATTATAGAGATGATGTGGTATATAGGATGTAGGGTATAAAAGACAAATTGTTTACTCAAATTATCTGGTTCGGCGTCAATAACCTTAGATGTCAGGATGACAAAAAACTCCTAATCAATCAGTCAATCAATCAAATTATCTGGGCAAGTCACTCACTTCCAAGCGAACTCCCTTCCCTGGTGACGATTGCTCAATGCTCAAAGGTCCAAGTCTAGCTGGCTTCACCCTTCCCAAGGGAAAAGGAAATATTTCCTTAGCATTGAGTATTCGCATTATTACGATTTTATTTGTCGTTTCATATCCTGATGTCCAACACCTTAAAAGTGTTCCCCCGGTAAGCTCTTCAAGAAATCCATTGCTCTCGATATTTGTTCAATCAGTCTTTTGCATA
>NC_090728.1:74122611-74139832 GCF_036898095.1 Palaemon carinicauda
TGGTAGTTCGGGAAGGGGGTATGATCGGAAGTATTGAATCTATCTAAATATTTAGCCTTCATTGCTGACGGGTTGCGTACACTAGTGTAGATGTCCGCTATATATATGACCCAGTGAATAACAGACCTAGTTTTTATTCATCTCCCGTCGCCCTGTGGATCAAAGCACGGGTTCCACTGAGGATGTCTTTTCATGCTCTTATTCGCACGCGCGTACGCGTGCGTGGTGTGGCGCAGGTAAGCGTGCACGAGCACGCCACGCGCTTGGTTTGTTTCATCGTTATATATCCGCTAGTCGAAAAACGTGGATTTTAAAGATTTGGGGGTCGAGTATATATATATATGTATATATATATATATATATATATATATATTCATTTATATATATATATATATAGATAGATAGATAGATATATATATATATATATATATGTGTGTGTGTGTGTGTATATATATGATTTAAATATTTAGGAACTATGATCTCCAATACAGGGTCTTAGAGTTTAGTGAAAGATTGATAAAAGCAAATCAAACAATTTCTTGGTTAAGTAAAATTTGGAAATCAAATCGCCTGAAATTACATCTAAAAGTCAGACTATATATCAGTTTAGTGAGATCGTTGTTACTCTATGGACATGAGTCATGGTATGACAATGAAACAATATCCAAGAGATTTAGTAGATTTGAGAACAAAGTCTTCAGAAGAATATCGGGAGTTAAATGGGAGGACAGGATTGGAAATGAAACTAGAAGAGTGAGTACTCGAGTGAATACATGATTGAGGACAATGAACCTTGAATTATGAAATAATGAATGGAGAGGTATTGATTGAGAAGGTCAAGATAGAGACGACTGGCGAAACCTAACCGAGGCCCTTTGCGTCAGTAGACGTAGGAGAAGATGATATAAACTGTATATATATATGCATCATGATATGCATATATATATATATATATATACTGTGTATATATATATATATATATATTTATATATAAATATATATATATGTGTGTGTGTGCGTGTGTGCGTATACACACACACACATATATATATATAATATATATATATATATATACATACATACATACATACATATATACACACACACATAAATAAATAGACACATAGAAGTGTATGCGACACCTCAAAAATTACGGCACACTCATACACACCCACTCCCTTTTCACCAGGATCTGACTACTCCCTTTCCTCCTACATGATGGGGAGAGACCGATTAGTTATACATCCGACAATATAATTGAGCATGACCGGATAGTATATTCAGACATTATATATATATATATATATATACACACACATACTCTATATTATGTAGGGGAGATATATATATACTCTATGTATGTATATATATATATATATATATATATATATATATATATATATATATATATATATATATAAATATATGTATATGCATATATGTATATATATATATATATATATATATATATATATATATATATATATATATATATACAGGCACATACTCTATATTATGTAGGGGAGATATATATATATACTCTATGTATGTATATATATATATATATATATATATATATATATATATATATATATATATATATATATATATATAAATATATGTATATGCATATATATAAATATATATATATATATATATATATATATATATATATATATATATATATATATATATATATAGCCAGAAACATACTCTATATTATGTAGGGAAAATATATATATGTATATATATTTATATATGTATAATTATATATATATATATACATATATATATATATATATATATATATATATATATATATATATATATATATAATTTCACTATAGTTTCTCTTATGTTTTTCTTTTCTTTTCCTTTCTAATTAATCTTTCATCTTTAATAAACCTCATTCGTTAGACTTTCTAGATATTTTATAGCATGTATAAATTGTCAATTATGGGTCATTTTATATCTAATTTGAATCGTTTTTTTCCTCCCGAAGCCATAAAAATAGTTTCCTACAACTAATTCTAAAGTAAGCTTCATCATTTTAACATTTAATTCTGCTAATTAAATCCATAAAATTATTACAAACACCTTTCGTGTTTGTTGTGTTTTTGTTAATTTTTTATGTGGGTGTTTTGTGTATCTATTTTGGTATTTTCTTTTATTTCCGTTTTTATTATTACTATTATTATTATTATTATTATTATTATTATTATTATTAGTAGTAGTAGTAGTAGTAGTAGTAGTAGTAGTAGTAGCATTATTATTATTATTATTATTATTATTGTTGTTGTTGTTGTTATTATTACTTGCTAAGCTATAACCCCAGTTGTAAAAAGCAGGATGCTATAAGCCCAAGGGCTCCTACATGGAAAATAGCTCAGTAAGTAAAGAAAACAAGGAAAAATAAACTATTTTGAGAACAGCAACAACACCAAAATAAATATTCCCTCTATAAACTATAATACCTTTAATAAAAACAAGAGGAAGAAAAATAAGATGGAAAAGTGTGCCGGAATGTACATCACCATAAACATCAAATATAAAAAGAAAAATCAAAAGAAGAAAGTTTTGATGCTTTCTAAAAGTTTTGCCGAAGAATTCATTTTATATTCTGAATTTATTGCGTTGATGACGCGTTATTCTATTCACTTATGGCCAGAAGGTGATTTTCTAATATTCAGGAAGTGGTCGAAGAGTGGGAATTTGATTTGTGATATTGATGTGCATACTAGCCTACATTTGCCTACTGATAGAGAGAGAGAGAGAGGAGAGAGAGAGAGAGAGAGAGAGAGGGGCAGTCTAATGATTGTATCACGAATAATACTCTGAAATAAGTATGTGAATTATTGGAAAAATAATTTATTTATATGGGAATTTTTTATTAAATTCTAAAGTACTTGTAATTATTTTAAGGCAATACTTTTGTCGTTTTCGGTTTCTTGTCTTGTGTCCTGGGATAGATTTTTGAAGGAAAACATGTCATTTGTTATTCAAATTTTGCTGAGAGCTGTTTCATCCAGAAGCATATGGCTTTCATCAGGGAATATCACTAGAGAAGTCATAATTCTTATATAATGGCAGTGCATTCATACAATTAGAAATTAGAAATAATATAAGAAATAATGAGCATTTGAAGATAATTTCCAAAGAAATCAATGAAAATAACACATCTGGATCATTCTTGATGCTGTGAAATGCCCTCCTGTTGGAAGGGCTGACATAGTCATACAATTTGAATGTTATATACAGGCTGCTGCATTCTGATACACACTGCTTCAGTAATCACCTGTCTGTGCGTGAGTGCCTATATATGTATTTATATTTTTAGCCATATACCTTCATTTCCTCTAAACATATATATTGCATATCGTCATCCTGGTATTTATTATAGTCCAGTTACCCATACACAGGTGGGTCGACTTGTGGGCGGTAAGCTGGGTCGAGCGCAGTCCCAGAAACTCGCAGCCTGAAATTAAGAACGTCACGTACCGTCCATAAGCTTCGGGCTAAGTTACTTTCTATTGATAAACTTAGTAATAGTATAAAAGACTGAGCTACTACCCTAGTTGGCAAAGCAGGATGCTATAAACGCAGTCAAAATAAAATATTTTAAGAACAGTAACAATATGTAAACTATACTGTAACTTCTACATTAATTAGAAAAAATAAGAAGACTTAAAGAATAAACTTAAAGCAGCAGAAGTATGATAGTAAGCCTTTAAATTAGCCATTTGAATTGCTTTTATATTATTTTATATAATTTTTATATAATTTCCTTTTTGTTTACTAATCATACTCTCAGGGATTCTGGGAAACTTTTATAAACTTCAGTACTTTATACCCTTCGGGGATTTTCTGCTATCGGGTTACATAGAAAGAGTAAACATGGGTTTTGTTATGTAGATATTATTATTATTATTATTAATATTATTATTATTATTATTATTATTATTATTATTATTATTATTATTATTACTATATTTTTCTTCATCCTCTCCTTCTTTCTCTTCCATTCGTACTTGATAACCCACCCTCCTCCCAAAGCTCTTCCGCTTTCTCCAGTATTTGTAGAAAATGAGCAAAGTAACAGTAGCATCTTCGAAATAAATAAAAAAAGAAAATAATAGATCTATTGTCTGTCACCCTCACCGAGCTACTCTCTTGGAGTCTTCAATTTTCTTTTGATTGTAGAAGAGTGATTTCACGTCTCTGAAAATGCATGAGGAATGGGAGCTCTCTCTCTCTCTCTCTCTCTCTCTCTCTCTCTCTCTCTCTCTCTCTCTCTCTCTCTCTCTCTCAAAGGAAATTTATGGCCATGTACTCATTGGTATATACATATATATATATATATATATATATATAGGTTTGACTTTTTATTTTAATAATTGTGAACTGGATGATTAAACGTCGATCTTAGAAATTTTCCTAAAGTGGATTGGAAACGTTTGCATTTGTTGTTGTTGTTGTTGTTTTTGTTTTTGTTGTTGTTGTTGATATATATATATATATATATATATATATATATATATATATATATATATATATATATATATATATATATATATATATGTGTGTGTGTGTGTGTATGTGTGTGTGTTTGTATGTATGCATATCAATTTATATACATAGATGTATGTTTTTCTTTTTATGGATATATACATAAAGTGTATTTTCTGAATGGATATTTTCTGCCGAGAGAGAGAGAGAGAGAGAGAGAGAGAGAGAGAGAGAGAGAGAGAGAGAGTGAGTAATCGATAACACATTCTACCAAATTATCTCTTTAAATATGATATTTGCGGCCCTAATATCTCCCAAAACCCCTTATTACCCCCCCCCCACCCTTTACCTCAGAGCAACCCCCCCCCCTCGCTCCCTTGACATAGCACCTCATACCAAGTCTTTTAGACGTGACACATTCATTATCCCCTCCTCCTCTCCTCCCCCAAAGGTTCCACAACCCTCTTTTACCTAATCCAATCTCTCCCCCCCGCCATCTTTCCATCCCACATCAAAATAATCAGTTGTTGTTGATCCAATTCTGTTCCATCTCATTTGGCTGATAAACAAAAATAAAAATAACAAAAACAAAAAGAGCGGTCATTACACCTGCCACTAATAACGGTTCGGACATTGGTGGCAGGAAGTGACTTCGATCTGAAATTCTCTCTCTCTCTCTCTCTCTCTCTCTCTCTCTCTCTCTCTCTCTCTCTCTCTCTCTCCCTCTCTGGACCGACATAGTTTTGAATTCCACGCGTGCTTTGTATGAGAGAAGGGTCAACATACAGCAAATACCAGACAAATGACACAGCATGAACTAGAATTTCAAAATATTCCTGGGGGAATTTTAGGACTTTTCTGGACCTCACACTTTGTGACGTAGGTTGTCAAAAGTGAAATATTATACATAACAAATACTACAGCAGTTAATGGATGTATGTTGGGGTTACTATTCTGGTGTTTTTATGTGGCAGGTAAACCATCTCTCAAACTGGTCTGTTAAGCATCCCTCAAGCTTCATCGTTGAGGCAAGTATCTTTCGAATGGTTTGTTAAGCCAAACATCCTTCAAGCCTCTCCATTAAGGCAAGTACCTTTCAAATCGGTTGTTAAGCCAAACATCCTTCGAGCCTCACCGTTAAGCCAAGTATCTTTCGAATTGGTTGTTAAGCCAAACATCCTTCGAGCCTCACCGTTAAGCCAAGTATCTTTCGAATTGGTTGTTAAGCCAAACATCCTTCGAGCCTCACCGTTAAGCCAAGTATCTTTCGAATAGGTTGTTAAGCCAAACATCCTTCGAGCCTCACCGTTAAGCCAAGTATCATTCGAATAGGTTGTTAAGCCAAACATCCTTCGAGCCTCACCGTTTAGCCAGGTATCTTTCGAATTGGTTGTTAAGCCAAACATCCTTCGAGCCTCTCCATTAAGGCAAGTATCTTTCGAATAGGTTGTTAAGCCAAACATCCTTCGAGCCTCTCCATTAAGGCAAGTATCTTTCGAATAGGTTGTTAAGCCAAACATCCTTCGAGCCTCACTGTTAAGCCAAGTATCTTTCGAATTGGTTGTTAAGCCAAACATCCTTCGAGCCTCTCCATTAAGGCAAGTATCTTTCGAATAGGTTGTTAAGCCAAACATCCTTCGAGCCTCACCGTTAAGCCAAGTATCTTTCGAATTGGTTGTTAAGCCAAACATCCTTCGAGCCTCTCCATTAAGGCAAGTATCTTTCGAATAGGTTGTTAAGCCAAACATCCTTCGAGCCTCACCGTTAAGCCAAGTATCTTTCGAATAGGTTGTTAAGCCAAACATCCTTCGAGCCTCACTGTTAAGCCAAGTATCTTTCGAATTGGTTGTTAAGCCAAACATCCTTCGAGCCTCTCCATTAAGGCAAGTATCTTTCGAATAGGTTGTTAAGCCAAACATCCTTCGAGCCTCACCGTTAAGCCAGGTATCTTTCGAATTGGTTGTTAAGCCAAACATCCTTCGAGCCTCTCCATTAAGGCAAGTATCTTTCGAATAGGTTGTTAAGCCAAACATCCTTCGAGCCTCACCGTTAAGCCAAGTATCTTTCGAATAGGTTGTTAAGCCAAACATCCTTCGAGCCTCACTGTTAAGCCAAGTATCTTTCGAATTGGTTGTTAAGCCAAACATCCTTCGAGCCTCTCCATTAAGGCAAGTATCTTTCGAATAGGTTGTTAAGCCAAACATCCTTCGAGCCTCACCGTTAAGCCAAGTATCTTTCGAATAGGTTGTTAAGCCAAACATCCTTCGAGCCTCTCCATTAAGGCAAGTATCTTTCGAATAGGTTGTTAAGCCAAACATTCTTCAAGCCTCACCGTTACGCCAGGTATCTTTCGAATTGGTTGTTAAGCCAAACATCCTTCGAGCCTCTCCATTAAGGCAAGTATCTTTCGAATAGGTTGTTAAGCCAAACATCCTTCGAGCCTCACCGTTAAGCCAAGTATCTTTCGAATAGGTTGTTAAGCCAAACATCCTTCGAGCCTCACCGTTAAGCCAAGTATCTTTCGAATAGGTTGTTAAGCCAAACATCCTTCGAGCCTCACCGTTAAGCCAAGTATCATTCGAATAGGTTGTTAAGCCAAACATCCTTCGAGCCTCACCGTTAAGCCAGGTATCTTTCGAATTGGTTGTTAAGCCAAACATCCTTCGAGCCTCTCCATTAAGGCAAGTATCTTTCGAATTGGTTGTTAAGCCAAACATCCTTCGAGCCTCACCGTTAAGCCAAGTATCTTTCGAATAGGTTGTTAAGCCAAACATCCTTCGAGCCTCACCGTTAAGCCAAGTATCTTTCGAATTGGTTGTTAAGCCAAACATCCTTCGAGCCTCTCCATTAAGGCAAGTATCTTTCGAATAGGTTGTTAAGCCAAACATCCTTCGAGCCTCACCGTTAAGCCAAACATCCTTCGAGCCTCACCGTTAAGCCAAGTATCTTTCGAATTGGTTGTTAAGCCAAACATCCTTCGAGCCTCTCCATTAAGGCAAGTATCTTTCGAATAGGTTGTTAAGCCATACATCCTTCGAGCCTCACCGTTAAGCCAGGTATCTTTCGAATTGGTTGTTAAGCCAAACATCCTTCGAGCCTCTCCATTAAGGCAAGTATCATTCGAATAGGTTGTTAAGCCAAACATCCTTCGAGCCTCACCGTTAAGCCAGGTATCTTTCGAATTGGTTGTTAAGCCAAACATCCTTCGAGCCTCACCGTTAAGGCAGGTATCTTTCGAATAGGTTGTTAAGCCAAACATCCTTCGAGCCTCACCGTTAAGGCAGGTATCTTTCGAATAGGTTGTTAAGCCAAACATCCTTCGAGCCTCACCGTTAAGCCAGGTATCTTTCGAATAGGTTGTTAAGCCAAACATCCTTCGAGCCTCACCGTTAAGCCAGGTATCTTTCGAATAGGTTGTTAAGCCAAACATCCTTCGAGCCTCACCGTTAAGCCAGGTATCTTTCGAATAGGTTGTTAAGCCAAACATCCTTCGAGCCTCACCGTTAAGCCAGGTATCTTTCGAATAGGTTGTTAAGCCAAACATCCTTCGAGCCTCACCGTTAAGCCAGGTATCTTTCGAATAGGTTGTTAAGCCAAACATCCTTCGAGCCTCACCGTTAAGCCAGGTATCTTTCGAATAGGTTGTTAAGCCAAACATCCTTCGAGCCTCACCGTTAAGCCAGGTATCTTTCGAATAGGTTGTTAAGCCAAACATCCTTCGAGCCTCACCGTTAAGCCAGGTATCTTTCGAATAGGTTGTTAAGCCAAACATCCTTCGAGCCTCTCCGTTAAGCCAGGTATCTTTCGAATAGGTTGTTAAGCCAAACATCCTTCGAGCCTCTCCGTTAAGCCAGGTATCTTTCGAATAGGTTGTTAAGCCAAACATCCTTCGAGCCTCACCGTTAAGCCAGGTATCTTTCGAATAGGTTGTTAAGCCAAACATCCTTCGAGCCTCTCCGTTAAGCCAGGTATCTTTCGAATTGGTTGTTAAGCCAAACATCCTTCGAGCCTCTCCGTTAAGCCAGGTATCTTTCGAATTGGTTGTTAAGCCAAACATCCTTCGAGCCTCTCCGTTAAGCCAGGTATCTTTCGAATTGGTTGTTAAGCCAAACATCCTTCGAGCCTCTCCGTTAAGCCATCACTGTTAAGCCAGGTATCTTTCGAATTGGTTGTTAAGCCAAACATCCTTCGAGCCTCACCGTTAAGCCAGGTATCTTTCGAATAGGTTGTTAAGCCAAACATCCTTCGAGCCTCACCGTTAAGCCAGGTATCTTTCGAATAGGTTGTTAAGCCAAACATCCTTCGAGCCTCACCGTTAAGCCAGGTATCTTTCGAATAGGTTGTTAAGCCAAACATCCTTCGAGCCTCTCCATTAAGGCAAGTATCTTTCGAATTGGTTGTTAAGCCAAACATCCTTCGAGCCTCTCCATTAAGGCAAGTATCTTTCGTATAGGTTGTTAAGCCAAACATCCTTCGAGCCTCACTGTTAAGCCAAGTATCTTTCGTATAGGTTGTTAAGCCAAACATCCTTCGAGCCTCACCGTTAAGCCAGGTATCTTTCGAATAGGTTGTTAAGCCAAACATCCTTCGAGCCTCTCCGTTAAGGCAGGTATCTTTCGAATAGGTTGTTAAGCCAAACATCCTTCGAGCCTCACTGTTAAGCCAAGTATCTTTCGAATTGGTTGTTAAGCCAAACATCCTTTGAGCCTCTCCATTAAGGCAAGTATCTTTCGAATAGGTTGTTAAACCGAACATCTTTCGAGCCTCACTGTAAAGCAAGTATCTTTGAAGCTGGTCTCTTAAGCCAAGCATACTTCAAGCTTCACTGTTTAGCCAAGTAATTATCCTTCAAGTTAGCCAGTTATGATATATATATATATATATATATATATATATATATATATAGCATATATATATATATATATATATATATATATATATATGTGTGTGTGTGTGTATGTGTATATATGTACATATGTATATATATATAAATATATATATATGCATGTATGTATATATATATATATATATATATATATATATATATATATATATATATATATATATATATATATATATATATATATATATATATACATATATATATATATATATATATATATATATATATATATATATATATAAAACACGAAAACAACAAATAATGCTGCCGTTTTTAGTCCACTGCAGAACAAAAGCCTCAGACATGTCCTTATTCATCTCACACTGGCTACAACGGATTGGTTATTAGTCCATGGGAAATAGCTTTTTAGGTCAAACAAATTGCAATATTTTGTTTTATTGCATGAACATGTTATATGGACTCTTAGGAACACCATATCCAAAATGGGACAAATTCGGCCATTTTGAAGTTGTGAAAATCACACTTAATGTTTTCGGAGGGTACATTTTTCCATATTTTCCCGTTTTTCTCCAAAACGGTTCATCGTACGGGTAAGAGGTATAGGAACATAAACGATAGAAAATTAAATTTTGCACATGTTTGTCTCCATAGGTATTTACCATAAAATTGAAATTTTTTGCACAAACAAGCCTGGAATTGGAATACACACATTTTGGAGAAACTGAAAAAATCGACTTTGTACTCACAGTTACCTAAATATCTCCTTAACTACTAACTTTACGGTAAAATGTCATAGAATTGGTCCTTTAGAGTGAAGATTATTCTTTATTTTGGCGTATTTACTTTCCATTATATCTTGATATTTTTGCAAAAGAATCACACACATGCAAAAATAGACATAATTTTAATTCATGCAAAACAGATGAAAATAGAAGGTTCAGTAAAAAAAATTGCAATAGTTTATTCTATGCACGAATGTGTCATTTGGACTCTTTGGAACACCACAGTAAATAATATGACATATTCGGCCATTTTGAGTTTGCGTAATTCCGTATCAAAAATGGCGGCCGTTCTCATTGTGTGCATGGAAGTATCCTCTAAAATATCCACTTAAATATATATATATATATATATATATATATATATATATATATATATATATATATTACTCAAAAAAGCATGATCTCCAGGAATTTACTGTAGACATCAGTTTTCACCCGTGACCTCTGTGGGCCCCTGGTTGAAATGAAGGCTGCACTTAATATTTCAAGAAGAAAATTACCTTTGCAATTTTCTTGGGTTTTACAATGGTTGTAATATATGCAAGATTAACTAATATGAAAAACGATCAAATTATTGATTAGCTCTTGACGGTGTTCGAAAATAACAGAAATAAAAAAATACAATCATTGTTGCTCAAAATACATGCACAAACTAAATTAATCTTGTTAAGTGTCTCCGTCTATTAATATGTTAACACAAGTGCTAGTTTGACACTCCTTACAAAAATCTGTACAATATAACCTGTGTTTTTTGCATGAGCAGTGCTGAGTGTCACAAAAGCCTTTGCATTTGCATCTGATTACTCTCAGCAAGGCATCAGGCGCAGGGCTGTTGTCCATCGTGCAAGGAATTAAGTTTCTTCCATTTCTCTTCCAGCCCCAATCATCAGGTTTAATATCACTGTTACCTAGCCAGAATTGTGTTTGATAATAAACCCGGAATGAGTGATATTTTGCTGCATCACTAGTAGGTGGCAGGTCTTTCACATCAACACTTCTCAAACTTTTGATGACTTCGCCCTGAAACTTTTTCTTTCTCAGGTCATCAAGAGTTGCACAATCACTGTTAGAGCTCTACATCTGAATAATTGCTCGTTCTCCTGCTATTTTTATTTCCTCGTGAGTTGAGCTGGGAGACAAGAATGGCACAGCACACTCGCACAGAACACTTTGTTTTTTCAGTACAGCACCCTTTCCTATTTTGTTTAACCTTGACGTGGTGTCACATCCACACAGAGCATGCATAAATGGCAAACACCTGCAGCATTCTTCACCGAGTCGTGCACTAATTTCTCCGATGTTCCAAATGGGATGCTTCATATTGGATTTCTGTGATACCATGAACAGGGGCTGACTGGTAGACTTCATGTGATGACAGAGAAGCACCAAAATGTCAGTGACCTCTGCTATAACGTATGTTACCTTGCTAACTGCCATGTTAACTGCCTCTTTCACTATTAGAAAATCTGCATCTCCCTCTGCATGCTTTGTAGATACACCATGCTCCTTCAGAGTTTCAGACAGAAAGTTGATAAATCTCTCTTTGTTTTTATGGTTTGCTAGAAATGCCTCCTTAGTTCCAAAGGTAAAGACTTTAGTGCGTGTCAGGTGAACATCTGGGGCAACGTTTAAGCCCCTAGCACGCTTTTGATGAGTCACATATTTTGACGATGCAGTATTGCTATATCCATCGAAGATAACAATAGGATAGCTATTTCTCTTGAAAAGAACAACATATTTGGATGCAATATCTTCATATGTTTCTCCTGCAGTCCATTTGATGCGTTGAAGCAAGGATCCACCATCAAAAACAGAACATTCAGCATCAGGGATTGACTCAGCTTGACTTATAGTGGATTTTGATATGGCATCTGCAAGCTGAGATTTGGTGGCACTTCGAGGAAGTTCATTGCTTGTGAACAGTGATGGTGGGTATACAGAGAGCTCAAACCTCATGATTTCACTTAAGCTGATTTCAGCATTACTGGCTATCACAAGTAACTGCTGAAATAGAGCTTGAGGATCTACCTGCACTTCAACTCCATCTGTTACTATCTTCTGACCCATTGTCTTGATTTGGTGTTTCTTTCTGAAGATATAGTTTGCTGCATTTTGGTCTTCCATCATTTCTATTATATTGTTCCCAAAATATTTGGCAAGGTGAGCATTTGACTGTGGTGCGGATAATCCTGAAATAATGTTGTACAAATACTCATTTTCTGTGAAAGGACTATGTTGTTCTAGGTACTGGAATATCTTTGAAGTATCCTCCTGATCTCTCATCCTTCTGGATTCAGTCAAGTCTTTGTTTCTTTCAGTGCCAGTCTTCTCATGGACACTCTTTACTTCATCACTTATCTGTGCAAAGACTGGCATGGCTTGTAACCATTTTGTTCGTTGAATTTCATCCATACCTCGTCCATGTGTTAAGCCTCCTGTTGACTTTATGGATTTCATTAACACCTACTCAATAACAAGATCTGGTGCTAACCTAGCCCAGTATCTGTCTGATCTCCAATGAAGAACAAACCAGACTCATTAAGTTGGTCATATAGTTTCTCATTCGTTTTCTGTAGGTCCACCATGTCCTGGAGGAATAGATGTGCTGATTTTGTGTAGTTATTGTGTCCATAGGCAGCAATAAATGGAAGCATTCTTTGTAGTGCCCTGAAGTACAATGTTGGCTGGCTGGTTCTTTGACCTCTGAGTGCAGATCACAGGATATCCATCATCTCCATGTACTGAACCCATAATTTTCCATTTGGGCTCTGTTGTAGCTGATCCTGAATATCTCTGAGCCTCTCTTCAACTGCCAATATGTCCTAGTCTTCAGTTTCCACTTATGTTTCTGTTGATCGAAGAACTTTGTCAAACTTCTGTAATGCTCCATCTATTGAATTCTGAGTGGCCTCATGATCTGATGCTTTCTTGGCCACTGATACATTCAAAGCAGCATCAACTAAGAAGTGGCCACGTACTGCTCGCTCATATGCCTTTCCAGCCAGCGTATGGTTGACAGTGTTGGGCCCATACACAAGCTCCAGTGGTGTTCTCAGTCCACTATCTTTCATGATATGATCCATAGTGGCCAGGAAGCTCATTAAGGTATGGAATGGCCCTAGGATGAGAACAATATGTTTGAGTTGGTTTTCATGGCTGATGATATGCCTTGCCTTGAGCCACAAGGGTTGATCAAATGTGATGACAGGCGATATGTTGTATTTCATGCACTCGTCATTTACAAACATCAGGGTAGTAAAGATACAGCTTAAATTGTTTGGATCCAAGTCAACCATTGGTAAGAAGTGGAAGGATGCTTTTCCTAATTGGCTACCTCAGGTAATGGTCTGCATAAAGCCTGACCATCCTGGCCTGTTGCATTTATAAGGAAATGAAATCTTCCAAAGGGTATCAAGATGTTCTCTGATGTCATCATGGACGATACTGTTTTGTAGTTCAACATGTCTCCCACTTTTCCAAGTTTTCTATACCTTTTTAATGCAATACTTTTTGGCTTGGTCTTAAAATATTCCGAATTCCGAATGACTGTTTGAGATGTGGCTACTGGTGGTGTGACTGCACACATCAGACCCATGCCATGATAAGTGTCCTTTCCAGTAATTGTTACTGCATTGTGGTCAACATTATCCGCAATGAAGTGGCAGAAGCTTGCTTCGTGCCACGGTCCAGATATACCAGGTCAGCCAGACAGCGTACCGATTTTAAGCCTCTTCTGCGCACCTATGTCATCTGAAGGGGCTTAGTGTTGGCGAGACCCATTAAGAACGTAGTTCTATCACACAGTCAATGTAAATAAAACAACATTTTACTTTTGGAAAATATTCTACCAAGTTACAACTTTCATTATTTTTCTTAGGGCCTCCCTGCATGGTTGTCCTTGAGGTTTTCTATACTTTATCAAATTATTAAGATATCGCATTAGAAAATATACCGATATCTTAAAAAAAAAAAAAAAAAAAAAAGCAATAACATGTGAAAAAAACTGACTAGAAGGTGCATGTAATTCCCCCCGATTAACACATGCTATCCAAGTATCATTCCTTAGCACTTCTTCAGTCTTATTTCCTAGCTCAGGATATTTTACACAAAATTTCTTTACAATATATCCACCAATGTATTTAAGAGCTTCTTCCTCAATTACTCCCCCAATATCTTTCTCTATTTGCTCTCAAAAGGTCTTCTTCCTCGTCTAAAGCATCTTTCTATAAATCAAAATCTAAATTTCTGAATATCTGCGTTGTTAGGCATATTTCTAACGCAAAGTCCCTTTCTTTCGTGATAGATTCATCGTCTTTGGCTGCTTCATGAGATTTTTCAACAGTGGTGATTTTACACTTTTCAATTAATACTTTAATTTCCTTTCCTAGTAGAATTTTTTTTTTTAGCCGAAATTTTAAGTTCACAGCATGAGGATGATCATAGTGCCCCTCCATTTGCCTTATACACCCAAAGAAATGTTCAAGGCAATCTTGATTTAGTCTTTGTGTAACTAGGTAGTCAATACTATGAGAGCCTTTTAACATATCAAACAAAGCAATGGTAGATTTACATGATAAAATTATTCATTTCTGAAACTTGAAAAGACTTTTTTATTAGGATTTTTAACTCATAGTATTCATTACCTCGATTACCTTGAGCAGTGTACCTGTTTGTTTTTCTACATCAATACCAAAAGCATTGCTTTTACCAAACTCTCCATACATGGAGGAAGAATTCATTACGTCGAACCAATCATTTATCAAAAGAATAAAATCAGATGTTTGATTCCAGTTTTGACACACCAACAGTCCCTTTGCCCATAAATATTTTAATGTGTTGGCACATGACCTAGACAGTAATTGAACTGCTAATTTAACGCGTTGTCTTTGTTGACCTGTTACAGTTAAATGCATTTCATTAATCTTATATGCAAGCCCATATTCTGTTTTGGTTTTATTAAGCATTTCCCGTATGCCATCATCTGATATACACTCTCCAGTCTTGAAGAAAAAACCGGAGTCAATAAAATTATTTCTAACTGATCTAATTAAATGTGGAACATCTGAGAAAACAAAAACTTCTTTTTCTGCCTTAGGATTTTTGAAAGATATCCTATTTTCAAGAGGGTCAATGTTAAGGTGTTTCCACATACGGAGATTTGTAGAACCCATGTCATGCACAACTGCTACCACGGCATAACCTGCATCCTCTACCTTTGATATTATTTCTAATGGGCACAGCGTCTCCTATTGTTTACGTTACCTCTATAGGTAGCTAACTAAGGCAACGGTCCTTTGTTTTATTTACCCACGTGTGTGAGACGGGGAAGCTTGACGTCACAGTATGGGTGATTCACAGCTTAAGCTGCGCGTTGGCTGACCTGGTATATATAGACCTTGCTTCGTGCTAACAGAATATTCTGTTATCAGCCATGCAGGCATTAAAAAGTGGAAATTTAAGATACGTCAGTTCAAACAGTGAGAACGGTCGCCATTTTGAATATGGAATTACTCAAATTCAAAATGGCCGAATTTGTCATATTATTTACTGTGGTGTTCCAAAGAGTCCAAATGACACATTCGTGCATAGAATAAACTATTGCAATTTGTTTTACTGAACCTTCTATTTTCATCTGTTTTGCATGAATTAAAATTGTGTCTATTTGTATGTGGGTGTGTTTCTTTTGCAAAATATAAAGATATAATGGAAAGTAAATACGCCAAAATAAAGAAAAATCTTCACTCTAAATAAGCAATTCTATGACATTTTACCGTAAAGTTAGTAGTTTAAGAGATATTCAGGTAAATGTGAGTACAAAGACAATTTTTTCAGTTTCTCCAAAATGTGTGTATTCCAATTTCGGGCTTGTTTGCGCAAAAACTTTCCATTTTAGGGTAAATACTTATGGAGACAGACATGTGCAAAATTTAATTTTCTATCGTTTATGTACCTATACCTCTTACCCGTGCGATGAACCGTTTTGGAGAAAAACGGGAAAATACGGAAAAATTTACCCTCCGAAAACGTTAAAAGTGTGATTTTCACAACTTCAAAATGGCCGAATTTGTCCCATTTTGGATATGGTGTTCCTAAGAGTCCATATAACATGTTCATGCAATAAAACAAAATCTTGCAATTTGTTTGACCTAAAAAGCTATTTCCCATTGACTAGTTGTGGACTTTTGAAGGAGAGGAAAGATCATTCGAGAGTTTTTGGGGCTTTTGGTTTCGTGTTTTGCATGTAATTATGGGGTACGGTGAAGACTTGTCTTTTTACCTCCTTTCCTTTTTTTTATTTTTGTGGCAGGGACCATGGATGGATTTTATTAAATCTCTCTCTCTCTCTCTCTCTCTCTCTCTCTCTCTCTCTCTCTCTCTCTCTCTATATATATATATATATATATATATATATATAAATAAATATATATATATATAATTTATATATATTATAGAATATATATATATATATATATATATATATATATATATATATATATATATATATATATATATATATATATATATATATATATATATATATATATATATATATATAATATATATGTACACACTTTCATGTGCATGCATACATATACACGCGCACAGACACACACACACACACACACACATATATATATATATATATATATATATACATACATACATATATATATATACATACATACATATATATATATATATATATATATATATATATATATATATATATATATATATATATATATTTCTGTATGTGTCTATACAACGTTTTTTTCCATTGTTAACTATGAGCTCCCATCATTTCATTTTACATTTCTTCTCTCGCATCCCACATAGAAAACCAATCTCTAAAGTTTGCTAATCATAGATCTAGAATTTATAGCATTCAATATATTTCTTTGCGGAGTGAATTCCACTTCAAGCAGCCTCTGTGTCAGAGACAAAAGGGCTCTGCGTCTCTGAAGCTGTCAGTTCTTTTCATTTATTTGTGCGTTAAGAGAATTTCCTTCTGAAGCAATAGTGTAACACCTTTCTCATGGCTCTGTAGGATTCAATTAATACAAGGTGT
>NC_090728.1:74145332-74147832 GCF_036898095.1 Palaemon carinicauda
GGCGTTTTGTGTCTTCTTCTTCTTCTTCTTCTTTTTCTTCGAGAATCTATCTGGAGAGTTTTCTTCGCGCATGTCTATGGGGTCTTGCACGGTAAAAAAGGTGTATTGTTCGCAAATAGTAACCTTCCCGCCCCCTTTTTTTTTTTTTATTTCGCATTGACCGTTACATGAAAAGGCAACTCTGGTAGGTTCTGCTGGACATGCACGAATGCTGTTATTCGAAGCCCTTTTTTTTATTATGTTTAATGAATGTTGTTTTAATTGATCTTTATGCTGTATATACCTTAGATAGATAAATTAGTAGTTTAGATGTGTTTGAAAATAGTCTAGCTAGTGTATTATATATATATATATATATATATGTGTGTGTGTGTGTGTGTATATACAGTATATATATATATATATATGGTATATATATATATTCAACTGTTTTATTGTGCAAGTATATATATATATATATATATTTATATATATATATATATATGTGTGTGAGTGTGTGTGTGTATATATATATATATATATATGTATGTATATATATACATATATATATATAGATAGATAGATAGATAGATAGATAGATATATACTATATATATATATATATATACATATATATATATATATATATATTTACGGTATATATATATATATATATATGATCAGTACCCAGACCCCTCTCCACCCAAGCTAGGACCAGTAACGGCCAGGCAATGGCTGCTGATGATTCAGTAACGGCTGGTGGTTCAGTAACGGCTGATGGTTCAGTAGGTAGAAATATAGCCCTCCCCCCCCACCATCCTTGGCACAAAAGGATGGTGATGTTGCAGACACTATTAGAAGCTATCAAGCTTGAGCTGATCTCGAACCCCGGTCCAGCAGCTCACCAGGCAGGAACGTTGCCAATAGGCCACCGTAAAGAATAGAGATTAGATTCTTGGTTAAGTTGTAATAGAGAATTCTAAAGGAGAAACTCTTCTTTGATTCAGATTTTCACTTGAAAGACATTTTATAACATAAAAAAATTCGAATTGTTCTTGTTTTTCAATTTAACTTTCTCAAAGTGACACGTCAAAATCAAACGACTTTTATTAATTATTCTAGATAAAAATAGAAAATAGTTTGATCTTTTCAATCTGTCGCTACTTTTTTATTTTATTTTTTTTTTACCATTCACGAAACTTGAAAATTTATAAATGAAAAACTAAAGAAAAAAAAATTATTTTGTATTTTGTGACTCAGCAACTGACGCCTGCACATGACAATAAGGAAGTTACCTCCCGCGGTGACAAAAAATATAAATATTTTTTTTTTTTTTTTTTTTGACAGGTGCGAAATGTGGGAGCCGGCGAGCGTGAAGCCAATGTAAAGACTCACTGTTAAAGTCTCCGAATTTTGGAAGTTTTGCCTTCAATGGGGAGAGTTCAGCCTCTCAAAAAAATCGTTGCCATGTCAAAAATCAATCTTGTTTATTCCGTTTTCTTCTCGTTTTAAGATAATTACCAAAATTCTCGACTAATCGTTTTCTATTCTTGTTCCGGCTCAGACGTCTCTGATGATATCAAATGTTGACGTTCGTTAGTGTTTCGTTTTTATTGTTTATGATTATTTCTTATTAATTTTATATTTTAATCTTATTTGCTATAGTTCCTTTTATTTCTCCTTTATCAAATATTGTTGGAACAGAGTACCTCCAATGACAAGATTGTTTGCTGAACAGAAACTTATGAAATATTTGTGCTCCATTTTCATTAGAAACTTCGCCAAGACCCTCGACACTTCACATTCTTTTTCCTTTGATTATTACTTCCAACTTTAGCATTGAAGTCACCAATCACAATTTTCATATATCTCTCAGGGATCTCATCTATTACCCTCTACAGTTCTTCATAGTATGTTTCCAAATTTCTTTTCAGTATTGTTTTGCATTCTGATATAGCCCCATTTCAAATGGGCCCTTAGGGATTGTAGCTTGTCTGATTTTCCAATTAGGGTTGCAGTTTGACGTGTGATAGTAATGATAATGAGAGAAATCGAAGGTTTCAAACCTCCGCCAATGAATTTTACCAACATTTCTCTCAAGTCTACGGACTAAACACATCCTTAATGATAATAAAAGATGAAAATTTGCCTTTAGGTTACAAAAACTTCTCACTATCTCTTAAGTGTGACTCATTTTTTCAGTTTTCCCTACAATTAGTCTACACTTTTAAACTTACTATAATGATGCCTTTGAAGGAATTACCATCATCATCATCAATATCACAGAAATAATAAATCTTTATAAACCATTCCATATTACTATTAAAATAAAAAAGACATCAGTAACAAGAGCAATCAGAATTTCCAGAATATGTTACTCAAATCTACGGACAAAACACCTTTCTTTTCATATCCTGACGGTGGATGAATTTACTGAAATATTTAACTGAAGTCTATGGACAGTGCATCCCCATTTCCATTTCTAATTGTCGATGGTGAAATGTGCAATGTTGATCCAGAAT
>NC_090728.1:74152832-74157832 GCF_036898095.1 Palaemon carinicauda
TATATATATAAATTATATATATATATATATATATATGTGTGTGTGTGTGTGCGATACAATTCGTTACAACATATACTTTCTCTCTACGTTCTATCATATTTTTTTTTCAATTTTTCATTGGAAAGTTTCCTTAAATCCACGGAAGTCAGACAATTTTAATGATATATAATTTATCACAATGTCTTCAGGATTTATTTTCTGTTTCCGGTCTTTCAAAAAAAATCGCATTTATTCTTACTTTCTTTGTTCGTTTTCTCTTTCTCTTTCTTCCAATATATTTCTTTTTGGATATTCATCTAATTTTTTGATACTTTGTTGAAGATGGAAATTTCCTTATAGATTCCAATTTTTTTTTTTCATTGTTCCTAATTTGGTTTTCAATTTATATTTTTACTATTTTCATGGCATTTTCTTATAGATTTCAATTTTCTTATATCAATTGTAGAGTATTTCCTTATGAATTTAATTTTTCTTATTATTTTTTTTATATTTTCTTATATATTTAAAATTAAGATTTTACAAATGTCCAGATAATTTTTGAATATTTAAATCATACGTATATTTCAATTGATATTTGTATTTCCTCTCTTTAAAAATTTAAAATTTTGACTTGTTTCAGTTTTAAAATTTTCTCAATTTCTATCAACATCAACAAATGCAGCCGTTTCTAGTCCACTGCAGGACAAAGGCCTCAGACATGTCTTTATTCATATCTGGTGTTTGTCCATTTTCATCACCAAGCTGGCTAATGCAGAATAAGTGATGTTGGGAGACTTTTGTTTGATCGCCCACAGCAAACCAATCTAGTATGGCTGTCCCTCATTTAATTTTCGTCTTCTCAATATTTCCTTTATTACTTCTTTTTCTCTTTCTGTTTTCGTCTTCCCAGTATTTCCTTGATTACTTCTTTTTCTCCTTCTGTTTCTTTATTCCTCCGTTTAGAAAGTACTCCTCTTTAGTAACCCCAAGAGTATTTCAAGAGCAAAATTGGCGCTCCTTAATTTGGCGTTTTCACCGAATAATTGACCTTTTACCCACAGGAAACTTTCGCGAAGATTATACGCTAATTTTGGTGGATGTGAATTTATGTATATAATACTGTGCGTCTGTGTGTGTTTATTTTTATAATTGCAGGTACGTCTTTGCTGGTTGCCATCGCATATATTTACCTTTATATATACATATATATATATATATATATATACTGTATATATGTATATATATATATGTATATATATATGTATATATATATATATATATATATATTTACACACATATTTGTATATAAATATATATAAATATATATATGTATATATATATATATATACACACACACACATATATATAATATATATAATTTACACACACACACACACACACACATATATATATATATATATAATTTACACACACACACACATATATATATATATATATGTGTGTGTGTGTGTATATTCACACACCCACTCATATATATATATATATATACACATATACACACATATATATATATATGTATATATATATATATATATAAGAATAAACAAAAGAAAACTAGTATATATATATATGTATATGTATTTATATATATATATTTATATATATATTTGCATGTGTGTGTTTATAAATATGCTATATATAAGGAAAAGGAAGAGCGACGTCACGAAGTACTAGTTTTGGTGAGCACCCATAATCATTTTTTTTTTCTCTCTCTTGATGTTGGGCGTGCTAAATGGGGGGTTTTTCATTTCATGAGCGTTTGCCGCTAGTCGTGCAATTGCAATACGCACAAACTGTATATATATACATTTATATATATATATATATATATATATATACTTATTGAATTAATCTTTGCATATATGCATTTATCTATGTACTGTGATTCATAAGAACTATGAAGACATGACAGGTATCACGTTTTATTTTACATTATTCGAAGTGACATAAACTCAATACACACTATGTACAATCTACATTAGATTCTAATTTTCCATTAATGCAGAATTAGAAAAACAAGTTTATGTTAATAATAAAATCTTGATGTACCAACTTGTTTGCAAAGCAACTCTTCTAGGAGAAGGACACTCCAAAACCAAGCCATTGTTCTCTAATCTTGGGTAGTGTCATAGCCTCTGTAACGTGGTCTTCTACTGTCTTGAGTTAGAGTTCTCTTGCTTGAGGATACACTTGGGTACACTATTCTATCTAATTTCTTTTCTTCTTTTTTTGTTAAAGTTTTTATAGTTCTTATAGGAAATATTTTAATGTTACTGTTCTTAGAATATTTTATTTTTCCTTGTTTCCTTTCCTCACTGGGTTATTTTCCTTGTTGGGGCCCCTGGGCTTATAGCATCCTGCTTTTCTGACTAGGAAGTAATAATAATAATAATAATAATAATAATAATAATAATAATAATAATAATAATGATAATAATCAAATGTCATAATGAACACACTATTCTTTCAATCTGTTGATAAATCCTTATATTTTTCGGTGATCAATCTATTCTGAAGAAGTGTTTTAATTCTTTCATTCTACCTTGTTTTGAGTATTGTTCTCCTGTCTGGTCTTCAGCTGCTGATTCTCATCTTAATTTGTTTGACAGAAACTTACGGTCTATTAAATTTCTTATTCCTGATCTAGATATTAATCTTTGGCACCGTCGTTCAATTAGTTCATTATGCATGTTGCATAAGATTTTTCATAACTCTGACCATCCTTTACATTCAGATCTCCCTGGACAATTCTATCCTGTTCGTAATACTAGGCAGGCAGCTAATTCTAAGAGCCAGGCCTTCTCCATCATAAGGCTCAATACTACGCAGTACTCCAGAAGTTTTATTCCAGCTGTTACCAAGTTGTGGAATAATCTTCCTAATCGGGTAGTTGAATCAGTAGAACTTCAAAAGTTCAAAGTTGGAGCAAATGCTTTTTTGTTGACCAGGCGGACATAAGTCTTTTTATAGTTTATATATGACATATTTGTTTTTGATGTTGTTAATAGTTTATATATGACATATCTGTTTGGACGTTGTTGCCTTTTTTAGAATGATTTATTGTTAATTTGTTCTCTTCATTTATTTATTTCCTTATTTCCTTTCCTCACTGGGCTATTTTTCCCTACTGGGGCCCTTGGGCTTATAGCATCTTGCTTTTCGAACTAGGGTTGTAGCTTGGATAGTAATAATAATAATAAAATCAATAATTGGCAACTCTGGTATTTGTTATTCGAACATTTGTTTCCTTTGACAACAAAGTCATGAGGCGCAATGGATACTCTGTCACATACAGCCTATTATTACGGCCAATTACGATAGATAGATTGCATGGTAACTCTCTCTCTCTCTCTCTCTCTCTCTCTCTCTCTCTCTCTCTCTCTCTCTCATATATATGTATATAGAGATTAAAGCTCTGTTGATGGACCTTGATGCTTATGGAGGTGTAGACCCAAATGGTATTTTTCCTTTGTTTTTTATAAAGACAGCAGATTTCTTAGCTCCAAAGTTATCTGTTATTTTGCGCAAGTTAGCAAGAAGAGGAGATTTTAGCACTAGTTGGAGAATTGGTAATGTTACTCCTCTATGTAAATGTGTTTGTGGTAGCTCAAGTCCCACTGATTACCGCCCAATTTCCATAACTCCCATATTATCTAAAGTTTTTGAACGTCTTCTGGCTAAACGTCTTAATAGGTTTGCTGAAGGTAATCATCTACTCCCTAGTTTGCAATTTGGTTTTCGTAAAGGCCTTGGAGCATGTGATGCCCTTCTTACAATCTCCAATGCTGTACAGAAATCCCTTGATTGTGGTCGGGAAGTTCGTATGATTGGCCTTGATTTTAGTGCTGCCTTTGACCGTGTTAATCACGAGGCCCTTATTTTCAAACTGAAACAGTTGGGAGTGGGTGGGTCGTTTCTTAGCATTATTACTGATTTTTTAAGTAATAGATCTCAAAGAGTTGTTGTTGATGGGCACCATAGTGATTATAGGAATGTGATATCCGGTGTTCCACAGGGTAGTGTTCTTGGCCCATTACTTTTCATACTATATACACATGACATGTGGTTTGGCCTAGAAAACAAGCTTGTTGCATATGCAGATGATGCTACTCTCTTTGCATCAATTCCATCCCCTGAATGTAGATCTGGGGTTGGTGAATCCCTTAATAGAGATTTAGCTAGAATTAGTGCATGGTGCAAATTATGGGGTATGAAGTTGAATCCTACCAAAACTCAAAGTATGATTGTAAGTAGGTCAAGGACGGTGGTTCCTCAACATCCGGATCTCAGTATTGATAATGTTTCTTTAAATATGTATGACTCTTTCAAAATTTTAGGTGTGATTCTCGACAGTAAATTTACTTTTGAGAAACATATAAGGTCTGTGTCTTCTTCAATTTCACAAAAAATAGGCTTATTGAGAAAGTCTTTCAAGATTTTCGGTGATCAATCTATTCTGAAGAAGTGTTTTAATTCTTTCATTCTACCTTGTTTTGAGTATTGTTCTCCTGTCTGGTCTTCAGCTGCTGATTCTCATCTTAATTTGTTGGACAGAAACTTACGGTCTATTAAATTTCTTATTCCTGATCTAGATATTAATCTCTGGCACCGTCGTTCAATTAGTTCATTATGTATGTTGCATAAGATTTTTCACAACTCTGACCATCCTTTACATTCAGATCTCCCTGGACAATTCTATCCTGTTCGTAATACTAGGCAGGCAGTTAATTCTAATAGCCAGGCCTTCTCCATCACGAGGCTCAATACTACGCAGTACTCTAGAAGTTTTATTCCATCTGTGACCAAGTTGTGGAATGATCTTCCTAATCGGGTGGTTGAATTAGTAGAACTTCAAAAGTTCAAAGTTGGAGCAAATGCTTTTTTGTTGACCAGGCAGACATAGTCTTTTTATAGTTTATTTATGACATATTTGTTTTTGATGTTGTCGATAGTTTATTATATGACATGTCTGTTTTGACGTTGTTTCTTATTTTAGAATG
>NC_090728.1:74162832-74171004 GCF_036898095.1 Palaemon carinicauda
ATCAGCGATCAGGAAACTTTTCCGAGCTAAAAGCGCACCGTTGCAAGTCGGTGCAAATATGCCTCGCTAAAAGAAATGGACTATAGTTATGCAGTTAATTTTAATAGTCATGCCTTCTCCATCATGAGGCTCAATATTACGCAGTATTCCAGAAGTTTTATTCCATCTGTGACCAAGTTGTGGAATGATCTTCCTAATCGGATAGTTGAATCGGTCGAACTTCAGAAGTTCAAAGTTGGAGCAAATGTTTTTATGTTGACCAGGCGGACATGAGTCTTTTTATAGTTTATATGTGATATATCTCTTTTAACGTCTACTGATGTTGAGGTAGTTTATATTCATTATTCATTACTTTTTATATTGTTTATTTCTCTATTTCCTTCCTCATTGGGCTATTTTTCCGTGTTGGAGCCCTTGGTTTCATTACTTTTTATATTGTTTATTTCCCTATTTCCTTCCTCATTGGGCTATTTGTCCCTGTTGGAGCCCTTGGTCTTATATCGCCCTGCTTTCCCAATTAGGGCTGTAGCTTAGCTAATAATAATAATAATAATAATAATAATAATAATAATAATAATAATAATGCAGTTATTCGAGTCTTCCCACTGCGCCACTCACCTCTCTAATTCATCTACTGTTGCCTCTTTATCAACCCACTTTCTTCCGACACCTACCCTGCTCGTCAACTCACCACCCAGCATCTCCTCCTTGCGATATATTTAAATATTCGATGGCATTATTATGCAGATGCATGCGAGTGCTCACGTATGCCCACCCATATATCAATACAGGGCAATCCATTTCATTTCTCCCTGACTCGTAGTAGACACAAAGAGAACAGTAGGGAGAAGGTAAACATTGGGGCATCCCAGGTCTCGGGGGAGATGAAAAGAGATGATGAATCTGATGCTGGAAGTTGAGGAAGGTTCTTTTGTTAATGATATGAATGAGGAAGAGAGAGAGAGAGAGAGAGAGAGAGAGAGAGAGAGAGCGCTTGTGTCCTATAGAAATAACTATATGATAACGAGAGAGAAAAAAAAACAATTAGAGAGAGAGCTAGCTGTTGTCATCCAGATATGACTGTATGGTGAGAGAGAGAGAGAGAGAGAGAGAGAGAGAGAGAGCGCTATTGGCATATAGAAATAACTGTATGATAACGAGAGAAAAAATACAATGAGAGAGAGAGAGAGAGAGAGAGAAAGCTCTATTGGCATATAGAAATAACTGTATGATAACGAGAGAGAATAAATACAATTAGAGAGAGAGAGAGAGAGAGAGAGAGAGAGAGAGGGAGAGAGAGGGGTGCTGAAGTATGTTGATGTGGGAAAGAATCAAGTTAATGCGAATTACTTAACATACATATTTAATATATTTCCGTTCGTATATTTGTATGTTTAATATACAAAGTTAGTTTTTTTAATGTAAATACAACAAGAACAACAACAATAAACGCTGCCTTTTCTTGTCCACTGCAGGACAAAGGCCTCAGACATGTCTTTAGTCATCCCCGGGGTTTGGCTATTTTCATCACAACGCTGTCCAGCTGCCGACTGGTGATGGTGGGGAACTTTAGTCTGATATCTCACAGCAAACCAACCTAGTATGGGTGGCCCTGATTTGTAAAGCTTTGTTGATCATGGCGATACATGAGCTATTTCACCAGGGATTGGTAGTGGAAATAATTGTAAATCAATGTATTAATCTAGCATATTGTTATGGATATGTACAGTTGGCTTCATTAATTCCGGTACACTTCATGGTAAGCCATGTAGACGACAGTGTACCGGAATTAGTGAAGCCAACTGTACAAACCATCGTACACCTCAGGGTATTTTGGCTTTCCACTTAGAAAGAAGACTAGCTGGGCATGGAACGATTGTGTCTTCATCAAACATACCCAAAAGAAGAGGAGGAGGAATTAGAAGAAAACGAAAGAAAATGTCTTGAAAAGACATTAAAAACAAAGATATGTCTGAACCATGGTCTTCCACTATCTTGGGTTAGAGTTCTCTTGCTTGAGGAAACACTCGGGCACACTATTCTATCTAGTTTTTCTTTCTATTGTTTTGTTAAAATTTTTATAGTTTATATAGGAAATATTTATTTCAGTGTTTTTACTGTTCTTAGAATAATTTTATTTTTCCTTGTTTCCTTTCCTCACTGGGCTATTTTTCCCCATTGGAGCCCCTGGGCTTATAGCATCCTGCTTTTCCAACTAGGGTTGTAGCTTAGCATTTAATAATAATAATAATAATAATAATAATAATAATAATAATAATAATAATAAACCTTATGAGTTGGATCACACAAGCGAGCCAGCAACGCTTTCTGCTTTATGACTGAATTCGGCTTGGCTGTTTGCTCGAACTTGTTTGCTGGCGTGACAGCTCATCGTTCTGTTGATGGAGATGACTGACCTGGCGGAGAGGCTCTGTTTGGGACAGGCGCTTTCTCTTTTGCGACCTGTCTATCTGTCTGTCTATTTGTCTGTTTGTCCTTCAGATGGATTGTAATAGATTTCAATTTTAGCGAAGAATAGATTGCAATAGATAATTCTAGTAGATTATCTGTTTGGACAGGCGCTTTCTCTTTTGTGACCCGTCTATCTGTGTGTCTATTTGTCTGTTTGTCCTTCAGATGGATTGTAATAGATTTCAATTTTAGCGAAGAATAGATTGCAATAGATAATTCTAGTAGATTATCTGTTTGGACAGGCGCTTTCTCTTTTGTGACCCGTCTATCTGTGTGTCTATTTGTCTGTTTGTCCTTCAGATGGATTGTAATAGATTTCAATTTTAGCGAAGAATAGATTGCAATAGATAATTCTAGTAGATTATCTGTTTGGACAGGCGCTTTCTCTTTTGTGACCCGTCTATCTGTGTGTCTATTTGTCTGTTTGTCCTTCAGATGGATTGTAATAGATTTCAATTTTAGCGAAGAATAGATTTCAATAGATAATTCTATTGGATTATTTCAATAGCTATTCAATTATTGGTCAGAAAAGAAAAGTCAATAGCTAAAGCGGAGGAAGAAGGATAAGGGCAGACCCATTTGTCTGTCTGTCTATTTGTCTGTTTGTCCTTCAGATGGATTGTAATAGATTTCCATTTTAGCGAAGAATAGATTGCAATAGATAATTCTAGAGGATTATTTCAATAGCTATTCAATTATTGGTCAGAAAAGAAAAGTCAATAGCTAAAGCAGAGGAAGGAGGATAAGGGCAGACCCATTCGTCGTAAAAGCAGAATAAATTCTTTGAATTGATGTCCATTTTATTGGATCACATAAGTAGCTCTTTAATTAATCGTCAAAATTTGAGTGAAGAAAAGTCAATAATTAAGCCAGAGGATGAAAGAAAAGGGACAGACCCATTTGTCGTAGATTCAGATGTTTGATTTGGTAATAATTAGAAACTTTTTAATTAACGTTTATTGTGTTATAATTTATTATTGTGACAATAAATGTTATTATTATTTTCATATCAGCAATTACTATTATTTCAATTTTATCAGTAATTGTTTTGTGATGAGATTTATTTTGTTATTATTTCCGCAATAATCATTATTATTATCATAATTATTATTATTGTTATTATTATTATTATTATTACTATTGTTATTATTATTATTATTATTATTATTATTATTATTATTATTATTATTACTATTATTAATATTTTTGTTATTATTATTATCATTATTATTATTATTATTATTATTATTATTTTCATTACTATTATTATTATTATTATCATTATTATTATCATTATTATTATTACTATTCTTATTATTATTATTATTATTATTATTATTATTCTTAAAATCTTTTGCTACTGAAAGACAATTTCTCGCAAGTTTCCAAACCCCCGAGAACTTCTACTGTGGGTTTATATTGGGATTCAGAAAGCAGTGGACGGGGTTGAAGTAAAGGATGGGGTTTAAGGCAATTTTGAAGTTGAGCAAACCTCAGACAAATGCTGGGTAGTGAGAAACCCCTTTGATATCTTGGCATTCAGATGAGGTCAACCACCTCTTTTCACTAGGGTTGTGGGGTTGAAATGAACTGAGAAAACAAGCCGTGTATGATAGTATGACGGGCCGAGAGAAGGTTATGACTCAAAGGCAGGAAGCAATCAACTGAGTAACTTTATTAAAGAACACTCTCCTGTATATAAAAAACCTCAAGGCAACAGGAATTTTCATGTTCGAGAAACAGACAATGTTACATAGGAGAAACGCAGACATGTTTATTCTGGTTCTTTTTAATGCGAGGGAAGAGCGCAGATACAAGCATAATGTATACAAAATAATTTATGTACGATCGTGTGACACACGGTTGGTACAATAGCAACTTTCTTCCCAACCAGATACGTGAGGTGGTCTACAACCCCTGTGTTGTGTTGTTATGTTTAAGAGGTTATTCAACTTGTCAATTTCGGTTGAAATTTGATACGAAGGGTTTGACAGTCCAACAAATTGACAACCCCTCTATAGTGACCTCTTAAAAGGAGGTTGATTTATTGCTGAGGTTTAACAAAGCCGTCTGTCAGACTTCCTGGGGGCACTAGATGAAAAGGACGGGGGCATTAAACCGTAGATACTCCCCGGGGGGCAAAGGGGGCTTTCCCCCCCCCCTCTACTAACATCACCAGTTTTAATGCCTATAAGAATTCTTTTATAGAAACTAAACTCTCTCTCTCTCTCTCTCTCTCTCTCTCTCTCTCTCTCTCTCCAATTACACCAGGTGTAATTTAGCGTGGCTCAGAAGTGTAAATTACAATGGCTGTTTAATATGTATTTTATGACGATAATTACGCTTAAGAGGAAAGAGTGGTAATCAAATTCAATTGTAATTGATCTATAGATGAATAAATTCTCTCTCTCTCTCTCTCTCTCTCTCTCTCTCCTCTCTCTCTCTCTCTCTGTCGGTGCTACAAACATCGGTATCTGTAACGGTATTATTGTATTATTGAATTACCCAGTATTTGCCCCTTACAGGCATTACCTGTAGTTACGAGAGAGAGAGAGAGAGAGAGAGAGAGGAGAGAGAGAGAGAGAGAGAGAGAGTTTTACGCATGAGATGGTACGCGTGAATATATTTATGAGTTCCAGATGAGAAAGAAAATGATTTTGAGAAACTTTCATGTTTTTTTTTTTAAGTTGAGGCGAAGAGAAAACCTGGGTTATTAAACAAGATGTATAGAGAGTAGTGGTGTGGATTTCGAGAGAGAGAGAGAGAGAGAGAGAGAGAGAGAGAGAGAGAAAGGTATTAGAATACGAATTGAAAGTTATCCAAAAGATTTTATAGAATTATTAGCAACAGTTGTGTTAGTAGCATTATTACATGATAGTATCTTCCTTATCATTATTATTATTATTATTATTATTATTACTACTACTACTACTAGTTTACGCAACCCGTCAAAAATCATCACTTTACACCCCACCCCTATTTCCTAACCATAACATGATAGTTTGGGCAATTTGTGAGAGATTATGTGTACCAATCGGGGTACCCCCTCTCACCAGGGTATGACTATTCCCACTCACCCTACCTGCTCTCCCCCTACCCGAGGGACATAGTGAGACCGAGTAGTCATAGATCTGGCTAAGTTGCTGAGTGTGACAAGATACATATATATAGATAATTAATATATATATATATATATATATATATATGTATTGTTTTAAAATATTTTGTTAATTGTTAATTATTGCTCATATCGTTTATTTATTTCCTTATTTCCTTTCCTCACTAGGCTATTTTCCCCTGTTGGAGCCCTTGGGCTTATAGTATCTTGCTTTTCCAACTAGGGTACAAGCCTTGCTAACAATATATATATATATATATATATATATTTATATATATATATATATATATAAATATATATATATATATATATATCTATATATATATATATATATATATATGTATATATAGCCAGACACTTTCTCTTTATTATATAGGGGAGATTATTATTATTATTATTATTATTATTGGTAGTAGTAGTTGTAGTAGTAGTAGTAGTAGTAGTAGTAGTAGTAGTAGTAGTAGTAGTTTGCCAGGATAACACTGCTTGAAGAAGGTTCATTTTCCACGTTAATCAGCAAGCGTTCATAGGGCCTCTGCTTGCCTTTCCTACATCACAGTTCTTCTATCTTACGTTGCACCCGTCAAGCTTCCAGACCTCGATTCTGAAAACTCGAGAATCAACTAGTTAGGAAGTCCAGATATGGAACCTTCTCCTTTCGTCTGTGTTCCCTGAAACATATAAACTTTTATTTTTAACAGGGGGATTTGTCTTCATCCTGTCCAACCTTCAAAAAATCAATACAATTTGAATATATTTTGAATATAATTTTAATATAATCAAATATTTTCCTCTTACGTAAATACATGCTCTCAATATTCATAAACAAACGGCTATAACATACAAACAATTGCTAAGAGTCTCACAAACAATATTGAATAAATGAATTAAACTCAAGATATCGCTTGTTGTTCTTTGCACAAACACGCCATTGCCACAAACGTATTGTTTAAAAACACATTACAAACTCAAACTTAATTTCACTGTAGCGTTGAACAAAACATACAGTATTTAAAAAAAATATATAAATACATAATAAAACTCCACCTGGACAAATACTCGCTATGCGCATGTGCAAGAACATCTGTTATGTTATTTCTATAAATTATGAATTAAAGAAAAAATTCAATTATTTTTTCTCCTTTGTTTTATTAAAAAAGAAAAATATGCTCTTTTAATTTATTCATGATGAGAGAGAGAGAGAGAGAGAGAGAGAGAGAGAGGCTGAATTGTAAAGTATAATACTTGCTGAAAACACACACACACACATACACACACACACACACACATATATATATATATATATATATATGTGTGTGTGTGTGTGTGTGTGTATTAGTATTTGTACAAAACTCTCTCTGTGAATGGAGGGTTCACAGAGAGAGAGAGAGAGAGAGAGAGAGAGAGAGAGAGAGATATTGTTGATATAGGTTATGTGTGTTGCATAAACGAACCTCAAATTGTTTTCTTGGCAAACAGGTGACTAAATGTTAGTGTATAAGTGTGATTCAAGTTCACTAACAAATTAACACATAACACATATAAATAGAAAAGAAAATTGAATAAGAATAAGCCAATAAGATGAAACTAGTTAAAATACGAAAGAAAAATAAAAGAAAAGCTAAATTGCAGAAAAAGAAATGAAATTAAGATTAGATAAAGAAAATCTCTTTTCACTGATAAAGCTCTGTGGTAGGTCTTGTGGCTAAACTGGCTTGAGAGAATGTAAGACCATAGAAGCTGGGTATGTGAGGGTATGGGGCAGGGGTATGGGGGGCATCTGGAATAAGGTTGGGGTGGATGGCACGGTTGAATGGAAGGTTCACAGAGAGAGAGAGAGAGAGAGAGAGAGAGAGAGAGAGAGAGAGGCCTACAGACAAGAGAAAAAGACAGAGACAGAGAGACAGACAGACAAGAGAGAGAGACAGACAGACAGACAAAGAGAGAGAGAGACAGAGATAGATAGACAGAGACAGAGATAGATAGACAAGAGAGATAGACAGAGAGAGAGAAAGACAGAGACAGAGATAGGCAGACAAGTGAAAAAGAGAGACAGACAGACAGACAAAGAGAGAGAGAGAGACAAGAGAGAAAAACAGAGACAGAGATAGACAGACATGTGAGAAAGAGAGACTGACAGAGAGAGAGAGAGGGAGACAGAGACAGAGACAGAGATAGACAGACAAGAGAGAAAGAGACACAGACAGACAGACAAAGAAAGAGAGAGAGAGAGAGAGAGAGAGAGAGAGGGAGAGACACACACAGTGAAAGAAAGAGAGAGAGAAGAGAGAGAGAGAGAGAGAGACTGATAGACAAGAGAGAAAGAGAGAGAGAGAGACTGATAGACAAGAGAGAAAGACAGACAAGAGAGAGAGAGAGAGAGAGAGAGAGAGAGAGAGACATATGATCATTGTTTCATGTGTCGCCAGTCTATGTGAAACAGTCATAAGTAAACTTTTTTCATATTTTGTTGACGATAAATCTGAATTTTTTAAGACTGGAATAAATGAAATAGCTAATTTGTAAGAAGTTATACTATAGATATTAATTGAGTTGATGAGATTTAATTACTATTATTTGGA
>NC_090728.1:74189004-74201504 GCF_036898095.1 Palaemon carinicauda
TTCCACTTGTCATTGATCCCTTTCTAGAAGTCTTCAAAACAAGAATCTTGAAGACTTCTTCTCATCATGGAGAGAAAGAAGAAGTCTTCAAGATTCTTGTTTTGCTTTTCATAACTGCCATCCTGATTCCACCCTTTATGTTTTTTTTAAAAATAAGCTAGATACAGGAACTCTCTATTGTTGGCTGGGCAGGGCTGCCCCCCTTCCTGCTAGCCCGGAGGGTCTCCCCCTTCCCGCTGGCAGGGCGGGGCTCCCCCCTTCCCGCTGGCAGGGCGGGGCTCCCCCCTTCCCGCTGGCAGGGCGGGGCTCCCCCCTTCCCGCTGGCAGGGCGGGGCTCCTCCCTTCCCGCTGGCAGGGCGGGGCTCCCCCTTCCCGCTGGCAGGGCGGGGCTTCCCCCTTCCCGCTGGCAGGGCGGGGCTCCCCCCTTCCCGCTGGCAGGGCGGGGCTCCCCCCTTCCCGCTGGCAGCGCGGGGCTCCCCCCTTCCTGCTGGCAGGGCGGGGCTCCCCCCTTCCCGCTGGCAGGGCGGGGCTCCCCCCTTCCCGCTGGCAGGGCGGGGCTTCCCCCTTCCCGCTGGCAGGGCGGGGCTCCCCCCTTCCCGCTGGCTTGGCGGGGCTCCCCCCTTTCCCCCTGCCGGCCCGGGGCTCCCCCCTTTCCCGCTGGCGGGGAGGGGCTCCCCCCTTCTCGCTGGTGGGGAGGGGCTCCCCCCTTCTCGCTGGCGGGGCTTCCCCCTTCCAGCTGGCGGGGCGGGGCTTCCCCCTTACCACTGGCAGGGCGGGGCTCCCCCTTCCCGCTGGCAGGGCGGGACTCCCCCTTTCCCGCTGGCAGGGCGGGGCTCCCCCCTTCCCGCTGGCAAAATTTATCATATATATATATATATATATATATATATATATATATGTTTGTGTGTGTGTGTATAATATATGTTTATACAAATAGCGTCGAGTTTATATCGCCCACTTACATAAAACTCAATTTCAAAATAAATATCATCTTGAGAAACATTACAAGTTCCATTCTCTAGAGCCATGATGTTCGTGAAGTGAATCTTCATCTCATTAAGAGTTGGAATTGTTGAAAGACAAACAGGCAAGAATGGAAGTAATAATGTTTCTGGAAGGGTTGCAAGATTTCGGTAGGTTTGAATAAATGGATAAATTCAATGAATTTAGAAGGTAGGAAGAATGAATTACGTTTGATAAATCCAAAGAAATACCTTGCAATTCCAAATTATAAAAGGGCTCAGTGCGCGGGCCAATATTCACCTCGTCAGAACTCTCAAAATTTACGTTTTGGTCCAATTATTATTATTATTATTATTATTATCATTATTATTATTATTATTATTATTACCTCCGCCAAGGAGGACATGTTCTCACCTCTGTCTTTTTGTTTGTCACCAACCTAACTCAAAAGGTACGGGTGAATTTTGACCAACGTACTACAAATATATTAAAAACTATGTATTCAGGCCGAATCTCTCTCTCTCTCTCTCTCTCTCTCTCTCTCTCTCTCTCTCTCTCTCTCTCTCTCTCCCTCTCTCTCTCTCTCTCTGAATGTCAGTTAGGCCGCCATAACTCATGTATGGTGTTTTTTTTATCATTATTTTACATAGAAGCATTGCTTTTTCTTTCATCGGAGACTTGAACAAGACCATGTCGAAATAATCTAATGTAGCTGTTAACGGAAGGAATTGTTTAGCAGCGATACTCCAATAATTTCTACATGATTTTGCGTATTCATGATATATATATATATATATATATATATATATATATATATATATATATATATATTTATATATATATATATGTCATGTAAAGGAAAATATTCGTACTGAATAAGGTGATATGTGTATTTGATCAAGTATTTTATGAGTTTTATTCGTTAGTTAAACGATAGAGAGACATTGAGATAAAGAGAGAGAGAGAGAGAGACGAGAAAAATAAAATTAGAGTGAGGTGGTAGTTGAGAGGCACTGTTTGTGAAAAGTGCTGACATAAGCGATAAATTGGCCAAAACAACGCAATTGGAATGCGCGTCGGTTACCTTGCCGAGAAATCGGAAGTGACATATGTATGACGTTACCATTACGTCAGAAGAAGGGACCAATAGAACACAAGAAGAGTCACATGACGTGACGCAATTACAACGCCCTTGTTCTGGGATACTTAAGCAACATGCGCATCGAGGAAGCAGCTCTTCCGTACAAGTAACCGCGAATATCGGTTGTCCCTTCTCCCTCTCCCCCCGTCATGGGGGAGGCCTTACCCGTGGTGCACAGTTTGGCCGGCACTAACGAAACGTCAAGTTAACAACAAGATATTTACAAAGACGGACAACGAAGGGACCGAGTTCCCTAACTGCCAACAAATTACTTTCCAACCGGGAGGTAGAAGATGATCTTCGATGAAGGAGAAATTACCAAGAAGCGTGTCCATGAGAAGACACAGCTATGAAGAAGCGATCCCCAAACCGCATAAATAGAAGTCAAGTATTTCGCATACCGAATGCTGATGTGGTAGCAGAAGTCTACGGTTGCAGCCTCCAATCTTCAAGAATTTATAAACTTCCAGTCTGTATTTAAACCCATGTAGAAGATTACTGTAAAGCTAATGTACATCAAAGTTCCAGAAGTAAAGTGAAGGAACTATACGGCATTTTACCATCACCCACTTTCCTGAGGGTCTAGAATTAAATATTTTTGCACTGAAAGGATTGAAGAGATACATTTATTTGATTAAAATAATATTAAAGTGGTGCTTAATGAAAGAAAAAGAAAATGCCCAATAAAGCATCACAAATGGTGGCAGCTTAAATGGATAAAATGCCGTGATGATATTTTTCAGTGCATATATTAATGACTAAATTCTTCCAGATACCAGTTGAACACCTTTGCAGAATAAACATCAAGAAACTCAGAAAAATAGTGAGGACGTAAGACGAAGCAAGAGTCTAAACACAAGAAACCATTACCTAAGCAAAGAAGATGAAAACAAAAGGACAAGAAAGAAGAAATGTGAGTAAAAGAATCTCTCTCTTAAATAAGTCTCTCAGTTTAAAAGTGAAAAAAAAAAAAAAAAAAAAAAAAAACTTGTCTCTCGTTTAAGAATAGGAATTTTTTTTTATTCGCTAGGGTTTCTTGAATGATGCATGAATTACTTTGTATTTTTTTCTTGTGTAAAATAAGATGTATTATGATTTTTTAAAGTGATGGTAATGATGTTAGCCCAAAGAATATATAAAAGGGAAATGTGATTTAAAATTACGCAAGTAGGTGAAAAATACAAACGAGCAACGTCCCATAAAAAGTGAGTTTGAAGAATTAACAAAAATTACTAACCCCGCTAACATGAATTCAGTAGGGAAATTAACACAGTTTTTGTGGAAATATAGGTAGGAATAACCAAGATAAAAGAAGGTTAGAGAAATATACCGTGTGTAAGTGGTTAGCTGATATTGAAAGTAGAATAGTTAGTCTGAGAATAAACAATGAGACAGCAGAATTAAACAGGCTATGTTAACCGTGTATACAAATGTAAGTGATGCTCACGTAACCTTGAATGGTAAGTAATTTAAAAATGCAGCAAATCTGAGTGAGTTTCAAAAATAATGTAGGCAATTATGGCGATCGGTAAAAGAGACAGACAGGTTAACAAATCTACGAAAGTTCCTATAGGTAAAATATGAGGGTGGCTCGGTAAATGAATTTGCCACATAAATGGAGGATCACGTAGCAACAGTAAAAGGAACGGGATTCCTTTGCTAAAGGTAAGTTTATTGCTAATGATAATTCCCTATATATAGAAATAAATGAGGCATTAAAAAAAAAAAAAAAAAAATTGAAAAATAGCATCCTAGATATGAGTTTTACAAAAAGAAAAGGGAAAATAGCAAAATGATAGGAAATCAGGAAGAAAATTCCTAAGGGACTAATAGCCACAAAATCCTACCAGAGAAATTTTGAGTAATTTAAATAGATGCAGGGAAGTTAGAACAGCAGACTGGAACGAGGCGCAAAAATTACCCTAGAGTTAAATAGAATAATGGGCAGAAATTTAGGTCAAAGACAGTTTAAAGAAATAAAGATGACACATTTAGGTCCAGGGAAAGATTACATAAAAAGGGGATAGAAATCAGGTAAAATAATGAAAAAGGGAAAACATACAGGGAGAAAGGCAGGCACAGAGATAAAGAACCCCATCATGAAATTAAACAAAGACACTTCTCAGAAAGCCCTCCGGCACAAAGAAAGTGAAATACAAATCCTCCAAGTAGTGAAAAGAAAAGAATTAAAAATAATTAGCCGGATAGAAAGGAAGTCAGGAAGACGAAAAATTTTATATAGGAAAGATAGGCATATGTAGCGGAGGTACATCCACGTTGCAAGTGACTATTTTATCTTATGGAGACTCTGGCAAATATAGTTGATATACTAGGATGCAATACAGTGATAGAATATTAAGAAATACCTGCTTCCAAATTTTAAGGGTGAAAATAAAATGATATGCAGAAATGAAATGCAAACAAGTAAAAATCAAGGGGTATGAACCGTCAGGTTAGGTAGAGAATTAAATGCCAAAATGTGCCAAATGATGAATAAAGATGTAATTTTTTTGTAACATTTCCCAATAGAGCCTTAAGATATCGTTCAAAAACGATACAATAATGAAGTATGAATTTTGTTTGTGAGAAGTGCAGGCTTAAAATAAAGAAAAGAAAAAAAAAATGAGATAGTCAAGGTATGATTCTACTTGTCAAAGACAAGTCTTTTACAAAACTGGCCACTTTGTATAAGACGAATTTGACAGGAGAAACAGACTCCAGACTAAGAAAGGGAAATGGAAATAGATTAAAAAGACAAGGAGAAATAGGAAGAGTAGCCAAGAATAGATATACTCCTTGTCAATATGTGACAGGCGCCATATAAATAAAATAGAATGTCGACAGAAATACAGTGAATAAAATAGAATAGCCTAAATAAAAAGGGAATTCCTAGAAATAAATGTCATAGGCAATGGAAGCTATAGGCATATAGAATTAAAAGAAATATATTGTTGTTAGGCACAAAGATTTAAGATGAAGATATAGGCATATGAATAATAAATGAGCTATGATGCTATTAAATAAATAAAGTCTGATCAGTACTGAATATATAAAAAGCTAGAATTTAGCTAGAGAAGTCATAATGATGCCTAAATAAAAAATAACCCGCAAAGATAAAGAAGATAGGTTAACTAAAAATAGGATGCCAGAGTCTGTCAAAAGAGACAAAAATGCAGTTCAGATGAAGGAAAATACAAGCACACTAATTAATTAATACTACTCCGGATAAAATAACTCATCTGAATGGCGGGTAATGACTTCTAAAATAAAGGAGTAGAGATTACAGTTAGGTAATCAGGAAGGGGCAAAAATTTACCATAAGGAGCATAGAAATAGGGATAGATAAGAAATAGGCAGAGATTAGCCATTGCAGGCGATAGGTTAGGCAGAAAAGAATAGAAACATCGGCGCCAGAACCTGCCCAGAGAAACTGTCAAAAACTTATTAAAACTTTTTAAATACCGGTATGAATCATGAAATATTACCTATCAGCCAACGCCCCATAACGAACACGGTGAGTGTTAAAATGAATCAATAAGTCTCCTTATAAATCTCCCGAGATATATTACCCAATGAGGATAGAAGTTAGACTAGTAGATCATCATAAGTAGAATATAAATGACATGTCTATCCCGATAATAAATAATGTTTGGCTCGATTATTGAGGAGTAAAATATTGTAAGTACCATGGTCAAAGAATACAAGCCATTCACGGCTATTAGCATTTTGAAGAATGTTAAAAATTAGAGTGAAGTCGACGGGCTCACTCAGCTCCTCTAACTATTGACAGAATGATGATCTAAATTTGGAGACAGAAAGAATAAGCCTATAGAATGATGTTACTAAGTTTAGTAAGAATATAGAGCCATAAGAATAATAGAACTAGTCTAGAATAGGGAGAATAGCAGGATAAAGAGCCAGATTAAAGAGTGACCCATCCCTAGATTTGAATAGGGTAAGTAAACAGAGTAGATAGATTTAAGATATGTAGAGAAATAAGGGTTAAAGTGGAAATCCTGCTCCACTAAGATTGACAGATGTAAAAGATTTTTTTTTTGGAATGATAGGATCTTAGGGATAATAAGCAGTATTTGCTAAATTACCCAAGCCTTAAAATAAAGTTAACCTAAAAATATGTAGTGTGCAAATGAAATAGAAGGCTATAAATAATGAAGAGAAATGAATTTTGATCCTACATTACCTTAACCCGATCTCTTAACCAGGAGTTATAAAAATAATGTGTGAAGCCTCATAAATATAAAAAGAAATGTCTCATTAAAAAGGTAAAACCCGAAGAAGGGTAATGTATCATGAGAGTAGTCTTAAATTAAATGAAAATAACCGAGTAGGATAGATTATCCAAATAATGGTCTAGAGAAGTTTAAAAATTTGTTTAGGGCATAGAGTATATGTGCTTATTGCTCATAAGAATGATTGTGATTTTACAGTCCAAGAAGGACTATTGTGGATGAAAGAATAAAAGGAATCTTAGGAGCCTTAAAGTACTGGATGTTTGTCCAGGATAAATCACTTTATTGGTAGGTTTATGATGATAAAATAAAGATTATTTAAAAGGACAGGAAGATGTTAAAAGGAAATATAACTACCAATATTTTGTTTCAGTTGTCAGGCAGGAGACCTAGAAATAGGAAGAATTAAAATAGAACAAGAGAAACCAAAGGTTAATAGGAATGATGTAGATGAATTACTCCCAAAATAGGAATCATATAACAGGATTGCATATTGCTTAAAGGAATACATACAAAGAATAGGGAGAAATACTTGTTCATGAATAGAAATTCCTGACATACTAACAAAATACTAACAAAAACTCATGCTCAAGTTAGTAGGACATCCAGTAATCAAAGACTGCATTTAATGATGAAATAAATTTTTGACCTAAGATAGATGTTTGAGATCGTAAAATTAAAGCCTACATATAAGAAGTATAAAGGTCATATAAGGGTAAGAATCCTTTAGAAATTACGATTGCATTTTCTCAATCCCATAGTGGTGGTACCAACGGACTACCAGGGACTCTGTTCCCAGAACTTGACAAATGATAAAAACATACTGGTCTACATAGAATTTGATTTAACAAAGAAATGGTTGATGAGTCTGTAACAGAATAATTTGAGACCAGGATAAATAACTAGACATTCGTGTCTATAGATATTCTCTTGGGAAATGCACCCGAATTTATTAGAGATTAATGAAAACTGTGCAATATTTTTCTTGTAGTAAGAAGGGTGAAATAAGCCATGATAAGTCAAGTTAAAATAGAGAAAAGGGGGCAAATAAAATAATGGCAAGGGGTTGAGGATGTCCTGCGAACTATATATAGACCAACATAGAAGACTAATAACAATTACTTAAAGAGAACGATTTACTTTGAAATAACTCGGTATATGGGAAACAGATTTTTTTTTTGGTTAGGTAGATTAAGAAAGACTACTAAACTCCTTGGGAAATGAAATAAAAATATCTGGGCACTCATACAAATATTGAGGGTAACAAATGAGTGAAATCTTTCAATTATGTAAAGTGTGTTATCCTAGAATTTGAATATGTATTCCGTAATCAACAAAGAAGGTCCAAATCATAAATGTCTCCAAACAATTAATTAAGGGACCACAGAGAATATTGAGTTGCAAACTAAGATGAAAAGTTTTTGATAAAAGTTATGGGTAATGAAGACAGGTGAAATATGAACCCATAGGTGATTGAAGGTTTACAAATGTATTGAGTTTGTTTGCAAGTTTGAATAAATAATGATGCCATTAGAGCAAAAGAATTATTACTGCATTTTATAGGCGATGCATTGATTGATATTTTTTTTTTGTGTAACACGTGTAACAATGATAAACATGCATGTATACAATGAATTTTATTATGTTTTGATGATGATTAAGTTAACTTAAATAATTATGAAGAAAGAAAGATTTAAGTGATTAAAAGATAAGATGTGCACCAATAATAAACTTTGAAGTTGAATGTCTCAAAGGGTTATTTTAGGCCCATAATAATTATGCAGGTAATAGTGAACAATTAAGTACATATGATGAATTACAATAATTAAACCTTTCATTTTGAAGTTAAAAGAGTGTGTGTGGAAACACACGAATTGATTTTTATGCCTGTGTAGTAGATGAATCCTTGAAGAAAGGATAAATAAGGTGTTTTAATCGAGACAGTCTGCAATTGATTTCTTTAAAGAAAAGTTTTAACATTGAAATGTTAAGTTTCCTGTCAATTGAATTTTATGAATGTCCTTCTGAATACAATATATATAGTTGAGAATTGAAGTTCTTGAGATAAAAATAATACGCAGACAAGGTGCAAATAAGATTCAAATTTATAAACATGATTTTGTTATGTATTGAATATGTTTCTTTATTATGAAATGATTATGATGTTTGATGATTTAAGACATTGATATATTTGAGTTTTTGATTTTACTCATTATTTTTATGAAGAAGGTGAGAAATATTTCTTTTGATGCCATTAATTAACAATGATTTATCATGATAATGTTGATGAGTAAATAAGGTACCATAATGATGTTTTACAAATGTTTATTGATACTGATTACAAATGAGTAATACTCTTAATGAGTTATAATGTGCATGACACATAATTATATTTTTTTGTTGCAGAAATATTTTGATTGATTTGAATTGATGTTATGTATGTTTGAACATTTATTTTCTGCCATTTATTGCATTGCATTGAAGAAATGATTTTTGTGTTTACATCAATAAGACCAAGATTTTGAGGTCATAGGTAATGGAAAATATGAATTGAATAGAAGTTAAAGGTGAAGGAATTTCCTAATTGATTGCACAGTTGAACACAGAAGACATTATTAATTTTGCCTTACGTACCCAGTGAATTAAGGGTTAAATATTCCATTATCAAGAATTAAGAAAAATAATATGTTTCAATATTGTGTTGAATTATTTGAAGGAAACAGGAAGTTTTTCCTAAACATATATTGATGATAAACGTATGCAATTGCATTGTTTTAAAGATGATTGATGATAATTTTCTTTTGATGAAGATGATTTTGATTTATTGAGCTAAGGTGCATATTATTTTATTGATGATGATTTTGATTTATTGCATTGAAATGCATGTTATTTGATGATGATGATTTTGATTTGTTGCATTGAAATGCATATTATTTGATGATGATGTTTTTGATTTATTGTGTTGAAATGTATTTCTTTTGGTGATAATGAATTATTGATGAATTATTTATGGGTAAACCATGAAATGAGTTGATATGTAGTGAATTCCACAGGAATTCAGGTACGTGACCGAGTGGTGTCATGTAAAGGAAAATATTCGTACTGAATAAGGTGATATGTGTATTTGATCAAGTATTTTATGAGTTTTATTCGTTAGTTAAACGATAGAGAGACATTGAGATAAAGAGAGAGAGAGAGAGAGACGAGAAAAATAAAATTAGAGTGAGGTGGTAGTTGAGAGGCACTGTTTGTGAAAAGTGCTGACATAAGCGATAAATTGGCCAAAACAACGCAATTGGAATGCGCGTCGGTTACCTTGCCGAGAAATCGGAAGTGACATATGTATGACGTTACCATTACGTCAGAAGAAGGGACCAATAGAACACAAGAAGAGTCACATGACGTGACGCAATTACAACGCCCTTGTTCTGGGATACTTAAGCAACATGCGCATCGAGGAAGCAGCTCTTCCGTACAAGTAACCGCGAATATCGGTTGTCCCTTCTCCCTCTCCCCCCGTCATGGGGGAGGCCTTACCCGTGGTGCACAGTTTGGCCGGCACTAACGAAACGTCAAGTTAACAACAAGATATTTACAAAGACGGACAACGAAGGGACCGAGTTCCCTAACTGCCAACAAATTACTTTCCAACCGGGAGGTAGAAGATGATCTTCGATGAAGGAGAAATTACCAAGAAGCGTGTCCATGAGAAGACACAGCTATGAAGAAGCGATCCCCAAACCGCATAAATAGAAGTCAAGTATTTCGCATACCGAATGCTGATGTGGTAGCAGAAGTCTACGGTTGCAGCCTCCAATCTTCAAGAATTTATAAACTTCCAGTCTGTATTTAAACCCATGTAGAAGATTACTGTAAAGCTAATGTACATCAAAGTTCCAGAAGTAAAGTGAAGGAACTATACGGCATTTTACCATCACCCACTTTCCTGAGGGTCTAGAATTAAATATTTTTGCACTGAAAGGATTGAAGAGATACATTTATTTGATTAAAATAATATTAAAGTGGTGCTTAATGAAAGAAAAAGAAAATGCCCAATAAAGCATCACAATATATATATATATATATATATTTATATATATATATATTCATGTGTGTGAATGTGTGTATTCAGTATTTGCAGTGGATATTCGAAACGTCAAATGATAAAACAGAATGAAATATGACAACTCGATTTGTAAAATTTTAATTCTTTCACTAGCAAAAACACCCATTTGCTGTCTTTGGTTCGCCAAGGTTGGAGAGTGGTCCACCCATTTCATAGTAGTAGTAAGAAGAGCAACACCTTTTCTGTTTTGTCATGGGAACAATAGAGACATCTGACGAAAGATTTCCCCCGGGTGTCTGCGTTCTTTTGATTCTAACTGTACTGTGTATGTTTCTATTCGTGAACGCATATGGAGAGAGAGAGAGAGAGAGAGAGAGAGAGAGAGAGAGAGAGAGAGAGAGAGAGAGAGAGAGAGAGAGAGAGAGAGAGAATGTAAGATAATTTCAAAGGCTGTCATTAAACCTTTTCTTCCAAATCGTACTTTGATGAAAAATTATATCAAAATTGCAATAGAATTGAGGAAAATAGATCGAAGTTATTCTATCAATTATCCCACTTCAGAGATAATGACGAGGGCCATCAATTGACAAGATAACGGATTCAATCTCATACCCACATTTCATCTCATATCACCCACAGTCAAGTTTCTCCCCACAACAGTTATTTTATCCCTTTCATTTCATCTTTCCCACAGTCGACCAATCCCCCCACACATAACTTCAAAAAGATCAATCTAATTCAATTAAGATGCCAGTTTTTATTTCATATTACCCACAGTCAAGTTTTCCCCACGACAATTACTTAATCCCTTTCATTTCATCTTTCCCACAGTCAGTCAATCCACCCACACACAATTCCCATATCAATCTAATTCAATCGTCATTCACGCCCACAAGCAGCCGACTCCCCGTACTCCCCACACCCCTCCCCCACCCACACACAATTTCCAAATATACATAATCTTACTAATCAGCTTTTGACCTCCCTAAGATGCCTGCTGGGAGAGGCCAACCTTTCAGTTATCTCGCATATTATTATTATTATTATTATTATTATTATTATTATTATTATTATTTTTATTACTATTACTATTATTGTTATTATAATTATTATTATTATTATTATTATTATTGTTATTATTATTATTATTATTATTATGATTGTTATTGTTATTATTATTACTATTATTATTATTATTATTATTATTATTATTATATTATTATTGTTATTATTATTATTGTTATTATTATTATTATTATTATTATTATTATTATTATTATTGTTGTTGTTATTATTATTATTATTATTATTATTATTATTATTATTTTTATTACTATTATTATTATTACTAGTTGGAAAATCAGGATGCTATATGCCCTAGTATAAAGATGTTGTTAACCTCATCTGAATGCCAAGATAATATCATTACTTGCTTAGCTACAGCCCTAGTTGGATGCTATAAGCCCAGGGGCCCCAACAGGGAAAAGTAGCCCACTGAGGAAGGGAAATAAGGAAAAATAAAATATTTTAGGAACAATAACAACATTGAAATAAATATTTTCTACATCAAATGTAAAAACTTGACAAAACAAGATAGAGAGGAATAAGATAGAATAGAGTACCCATGTGTACCCACAAGCAACAGAACTCCAAACCAAGACAGTGGAAGACCATGGTACAGAGGACTATGGCACTACCCAAGACTAGAGAACAATGGTTTTGATTTTGGAGTGTCCTTCTCCTAGAAGAGCTGCTTACCATAGCTAAGGAGTCTCTTCTACCCTTACCAAAAGTAAAGTAGCCACTGAACAATTACAGTGCAGTAGTTAACCCCTTTGAGGAAGAAGAATTGTTTGATAATCTCAATGTTGACAGGTGGTATGAGGGCAGAGGAGAATGTGTAAGGAGTAAGTCAGACTATTTGGTGTACAGTATGTGTAGACAAATGAAAATTGAGCCGTAACCAGTGAGAAGAAGCCAATGTAGTACTGTCTGGCCTGTCAAAAGACCCAGTAACTCTAGCGGTAGTACAGTATATCAACTAGAGACAATCAGACGGGTACTTCTTCCACTTCGTCAG
>NC_090728.1:74209004-74216620 GCF_036898095.1 Palaemon carinicauda
GAGGTAGAAATAACAAAATCTAAACAAAGAAGCCATTAAAATATATTTTCTTATTACTCTATGCCTATATTTTTTAGATTGATTTCCAAGTACATCATTCTAATTACATTAATGTTGGTTTTACTTTTTTTAGGAGAAAGATCTAGATAAAAGAAACGTTGAACAAATATTCCTTACAAGTGCAGGTTTCAATGAGACCACTAGGCCCATGACAGCTACCCCAAACCCTCGTTAAGATGGGAGGTATGCCAGTGTTTCAGTGGGTTCTATCAGACCTGAGCACGGTTTGAAACTCGATATCCCTCAGTGAAAACTATAGATCTATACATAACACATTATTTTAATAATACATCTATAAAACAAAAATCAAACAGGAAAATCTATGAGCCATCTGGTGTCATCTATTAAAACAATTTAATGTCTCTTCAATCGTATAAACCAACAAAGTGATCTCAAACTCAATTAGCAAATCCCGGAGAAGAGTCAGAAATTTGGACCCAACCATTACCAGTCTCTGGACTGAATCTAATGGGGATTGTTGTGTGTGTGTCTTCCCTCTGGCGTTACGTGACGGATTATAACAGGAATTACAAGGAGAAGGTCCAATCCTTTGAAATGTTTATTTGATAACAATAACAATCTTACTTGTAATGAGAATAATGATAAGTTTGGGCTTACGGACTATTATTACATTAGATTACTGCTAATGATAATAGTGATAACAACAATAATAATAAAAATTAACGTTTGAAATAATAACAAATTAAAACTAGATTAAAAAATATATGATCTAACGTGAAAATAATAATAATAATAATAATAATAATAATAATAATAATAATAATAATAATGATAATACTAATGACAACAACAAGATTAATAATATTAACACTTGAAATAATAAAGAATTTAAATTAAATTAAAAAGGTTAAATTTTAAAAAAATCATGATCTAAAGTGGATGATAAAACCTATAATGTTGGACTTCAGAAGAGTTTGTTGTCTATATTTGTTACTTTAATTTGAATATTTAATTATTATTATAATTATTATTATTATTATTATTATTATTATTTGAATGATAGTAGTAGTAGTAGTAGTAGTAGTAGTAGCAGTATATTATTATTATTATTAGCATGATAGTAGTACTAGTAGCAGTAGTAGTAAGGTGTTTTTGTTACTTCTATCGTCATCAGTATTGTTATTTTTCTTTTTGATATTGTTTTTATTAGTTTTTCGGTATGCTCGAGTATAATATATATATATATATATATATATATATATATATATATATATAAATATATATTATATATATATATATATGTGTGTGTGTGTGGTGTGTGTGTGTATGTGTGTGTGTGTGTATGTTTTATTTATAATGTGGCAACCTATTAAGATGTTTTGCCAGAAGACGTTAAAAAACTTTAGATAATATGGGAGTTATGGAAATCGGGCGGTAATCAGTTGGACTTGAGCTACTACAAACACATTTACATAGTGGAGTAACATTACCAATTCTCCAACAAGTGCTAAAAGCTCCTCTTCTTGATAACTTGCGCAAAATAACTGATAACTTTGTAGCTAAGAAATCTGCAGTCTTTATAAAAAGCAAAGGAAAAATATAATTTGGGTCTACACCTCCCTAAGCATCAAGGTCCATCAACAGAGCTTTAATCTCATGAGATCGAAAAGCTAAACTAGTTAGTTTAGCCTCAGGAAAACAGGAATGAGGAAGTTCGAGTTTCTCATTACTCTGTTTACTGTCAAACACATCTTCCAAAAAGGTTGCCTTTTCCTTTGGACAGTGAGTGACTGAGCTATCTGGTTGAAGTAAAGGAGTGACTGTTGCATCTACACCAAAGAGTGCAGATCTAAGGGTAGTCCACCATTTATGTTCCTGGGTTGTACCAGAAAGGGTTTCTTTTTATGGTTAAATGTATTCCTTTTCCGTTGAGGCATAAGGAAAAGTGGGTAAATTCTAAGGAAAAGTGTGCAAATTTTAAGGAAAACTGTGCAAATTTCAAGGAAAACTGTGCAAATTTTAACGTTAGAGGCTCACTGGCCCCGTAGGCAAGGAAATGCAAAAATTGTAGATTCTGGATTTCGGGAATGAGAATTCCCTTAGTTTCTTCCTCTCCAGGTCTGCAAGGGTGCTTTCTATCTTCGTTTTCTGTGTCGTGCCTGTAACGTTTGCCCTCCCTCTTCCTTGTAGTTCTTGGAACTTATAACTGAATGGCAGAAGACAGACAATCTCCTTCCTTCCTTGAAGCTTCCTTCTACACCATGGCTGGATGGCATGAGTTTCAGAGCCGGGTGACTCTGTTGCTGGGTGGGTATCTGTCCATTCTAAAGACAGAATGTAGTAGGCGAACTCTGAACCCCCAAGGGGTGGGGGCTGGTATGTCCAATAAGGCCGAACAAGGCCTCTCTGACAGGATTGCTGGCAGGACAGGACTCACTGATGTGGAGACCTTGATATGGTAGACTTCAGGGTGTGGCAACCAAGATGGCTGCCCGTGACCCATAGACTTCCGGCGATACTGTTCACGTGCTTGAACATCTGGCGACTCTTTCATTCCAAAGGAATTTGCTGTTTATCACAGTTGTGCCGCATTGCTGTTTTACAACGTCCTGTTTTGTCTTGCACAACACTGCTTTGTTAACCACTTTACGCTAGCAGCTTCCTGGCACTCGATTTGACTCTCTACTACCTCTGTTTCTCTGTCTTAGTGTACTTGTTAACGAATTAAATCACTATAATTTCTCTCTCTCTCTCTCTCTCTCTCTCTCTCTCTCTCTCTCTCTCTCTCTCTCTCTCTCTCTCTCTCTCTCTCTCTCTCTCTCTTAATTAATTAATGAAATAACTTATGATATATTCAATTATATTTAATAGCTCATCTCATTATGAATGTATATGAAATAACTCATTTCCTGATAATAGGCCTCCTGCTTCTCCAATAAGCACGTCTACAATCATCATTGAACCATGGTTTGTCCTTCACACGAAACCTTGATTAGATTCTCATTCAAAAGGACTATAGGATCAACACTACTATATAATTGTGACCAATTCAAGCCCAAAAGATCATGCAAAATCCCATTCCGGCCTGCTTGAGATTTCAGATAAATTTGACAAGAGTATGATATATCAGGGTCAGGCTGCTCAGTCTTCACTACTAATGAAATCAAGGCATGATCAGATGTCCCAAGTGGAGAACCAACGCCAGGGGAGTCAGTGTATACGAGGTTCAAGCAGTTACCAGACCTGTGGGTAGCTTCACTTATGATTTTCTCACAGCCTGATTCAGAGGCAAAGTCTAAAGCTCTTAAGCCATGGCGATCAGTAGGAGAAACAGAATTTAACCACTCCCTATGGTGAGCATTGAAATCCCCAACAAAAACAAAAGAAGCCTTTTTATCATCTTCTTGTATCTTAGCCATAATGGTAAGAAGACAATCGAAGATAGAATCATCCGTGTCCTGGATTCCGGTAGATTCGAACACAAATAAAAGTTGTTATGTTCTGCCACAAACTTTTATTACCTGAATCTCATGACATCCACATTGATAGCAGGACTTATGAGAAGCAGGGTACTCAGTCCTGATATACACCGCCATTCCCTGGCCCTAGGAATGGCAATCACGTTTCACACATTATTGGCTTCTTAAAACCAGTTATAAAGAGCTCAGATGAGTGCCCTCACATTAGAACCAAAGTTTCTGAGCACAAAAGAATATCCTACTGTCTGGACGCAACCGTAAGGTCTTGAATATATGTATCATGTCGTTTATTTTCTTAATTCTTCAATAGCATTTTCTGTGTGACGTCTATAAAGAATACTTGATTACATATACTTTTTTTCTATCACATTATGAACATATCTCCTAAAAGCTATATAAACTTATTTCTCCATTCTGTGAAAATATTTATAATTATTAAGTATGGCTGTATGATTTTTTAAAGTGTAGATTTTTAGGTATCTATAAACTTTAGCTTTATAAGTATTTCTAAGGTTCATCATCTCCTACGCCTATTGACGCAAAGGGCCTCGGTTAGATTTCGCCAGTCGTCTCTATCTTAAGCTTTTAATTCAATACTCTCCATTCATCATCTCCTACTTCGCGCTTTAAGAGTCCTAAGCCATGTAGGCTCTGGGGTCTTTCAATTCTTCTAGTGCCTTGTGGAGCCCAGCTGAACGTTTGGTGAACTAATCTCTCTTGGGGAGTGCGAATAGCATGCCCAAACCATCTCCATCTACCCATCATCATAATCTCATCCACATATGGTACTCGAGTAATCTCTCTTATAGTTTCATTTCTAATCCTGCCCTGCCATTTAACTGGAGTTTAGCTTTATAAATATTTCTTATCGTAACCTTCCGAAGATATTTTATCATGGCTTTATTAATATCTAACGTACACATTTACAAATGTTTTTAGTTGTAACTTTATCATTATTTTAAGGCTGCATTTATAAAATAGCTTTATACGTATTTTGATTATATTTATTAAGATATTGTAATATCTTATTATAAATATTTTAAAATATAGCTTCATTTTAAGCATATTTTGTTGATATTTTAGTGCATAATTTAAAAAAATATATCAATATATATTTCTATAAATGTTCTACAAGCATACCCTTATAAAATGATTCAAAATAGAGATTTTTTTTTTATATTTTAAGGCGATGTATATCAATATTTTAGAGTACAACTTTATAGAGAATTTTAGACTCAGCCTTGTAGATATTCTATAAACATTTTATAAATATTTATAAGTATCATACTTATGCAATTTATAATTTTATTCACTTTTAAGTACCAAAAGAACACTCTCCACAAAGTCGTCTTCTGTGTCCGTGGGAATATTTGTAAAGCAGAGGTCACGTGACCCACAAGTTACGCATCCTAGTTGTAATTTCCCATTCACAGAAAAGAAATTGGTCTTTGTTTACATCGGGATTTTATGAATGGAAGAACTCGTAATTTTACGCACTCCCCAACTTTCAGCGCAGTAGCTTGGGGAATTAATTAGTATAGTATTATTATTATTATTATTATTATTATTATTATTATTATTATTATTATTATTATTGTTTTTTGTTGTTGTTGTTGTTGTTGCTGTTGTTGCTGTTGTTATTATTATTGTTATTATTGTTAGCTAAGCTACAACTTTAGTTGGAAAAGCAGGATGCTCTAAGCCCAAGGGCTTCCAACAGGGAAAACTAGCCCAATGAGGGAGGGACAACTAAAATAAAGGATTCAATCAAAAATGAAAAATCTAAAAAAAAAATAATGAATGGTATTTGAAAACCTGAGGCATGTTATTATTAAATTAGTATTAAGAAAATTATAATATTTTATTTTTTAGTAATATTATTCTATTTTTGGTCTTATAATTTTACAGATATACTTAGTTCATCTCTACATTTCTTACATATTCTGAAGAACTATAATCTTATAATAAAGTATATTAGGTTTTTTTGCAGTATCTAAATTCAGTACATTCAAATTTCATGGTTTGGTCATGTACGAAGAATGTAGGATAGAGAGCAAACGGATAGAGCGATGCAGATCCTATGAGAAAGGTTGACGAACTGCTGATGGTACTCTCAATTATGGGAAAGGGCGCTGACTAGTGCTATTATATTATTTTTACATATGAGACTAAAACAATGTCCCAGAAGTGACTGTAGTACACTATTGGAAACGTTCCTGTTTGGCAATCTGCTGGACTGGGATTCAACCTCGATAGTTTCTTTAAGTGTCCACAACCTCACCGTTCTTGTGAATAAGAATGGGGATGTTTGAAGTAGCCTATGGACCTACCTACTGAGTCATCAACAGCCATTGCCTGGCCCTCCCTGGTCCTAGTTTGATGGAGAGTGGGCTTGGGCGCTGATCATATGTGTATATGGCCAGTCTCTGGGGTATTGTCACTGTCTCTTCTCTCTGCCATTCATGAGTGACCTTTAAACAAAGAAAAACAGAATAAGAACATTATCGGTAAATTAGTCCATTAAAGAAAGGAAGAGAGTATAAGAAAGGGAACAAAAAAAGAAATAAGTGATTTCTAATTCCCGTCAGTAGATGGAAGGAACAATTGAATAGTCAATCTTCCATTGTTGTCCATTTGAGCTTTACAAGTTCCATTTTTAAACACCCATCGTTTGCTCCGACTCTATCCTGTAACTGCATCAGAGGAAAAAAAGGCCGATTGCATTGAATAAACGTATTGAAATATTACCGTTATATTCCCTCATACGTCCACAACATCAAAGGAGATAACCGCTGTGTTTGGTCAGAAACTTTGTACGTTTTTTCTTCCTCGTTTTCATGAGTAAATTTGGCACTTCGCCTTAGATGCCAGGTGCTCGATAACGCCCATCCGTCGGCATCTCATCTCTCTTTACAGTTTAGGGAAGTTATATTCATAATACTCATCGGTGATTTGATACAGCCGTCTCTCGATATATCTATATAAACTAAGCACTAAAAAATTTTTATAGTTTAACTTTCACAAACCCAACAGACATATAGGATTGAGACAAATATGTATAGCGAGATTAAAGCACGCTATGATGGCAACACTGCCCTCAGACGTGTTGTTGACACGGTGCGTTCTCTCTGAATATATTTAGTCATCAACCAACACAGCGAGCTGTCCACGTCATTTTCTTCGGCATGACCTTAATTAAGCCGTTGTCACGAGCTAGGGAGTTTTACGGGCCATCGCCTAGGGCCACCCTAGGTGGCCTGGGTCACACCAGAGCATAATTGCTTACAACCCCTGGGCCATTTTTGAGAGTCCAATGCGTCTGGTCCCAAGTCCTTGGTGTTACAGAGATTGCACATGCGGGCTTCTGCATGTCTGGAGATAATTAATGTTGACTATTTTAAGATGTTGATACACAAATACACATGCATATATGTATATACATTTTTCGAGACTATTCTACCAAACTAATGCACGCACACACATACAGTATATATATATATATATATATATATATATATATATATATATATATATATATGTATATATATATATATATATATATATATGTGTGTGTGTGTATACATACATATATATATATATATATATATATATATATATATATATATATATATATATATATATATGCGTGTCTGTGAGAGAGAGAGTTCAATAACAAATGCAATCCGTTTATAGTACATTGCAGGACAAAGGCCTCAGACGTCCTTATTTATTTCTGTGGTTTTTTATTTTTTCATCACTATGCTGGGTACTGCGTTATATATATATATATATATATATATATATATATATATATGTGTGTGTGTGTGTGTGTCTATATACATACATAGCCAGACACGTTGCTCTTTATCATATAGGGGAGATTTCAGCGAGAGAGAGAGAGAGATTAGATGAGAGAGAGAAGAGGGGTGGGGGAAACTGATGCACGGGTCAACGGCTAGATCGCACACAAGAACAGTTAACTGCGCAACAGAGATCTTTCTTCTTTGTTCAAGACCATTTCACACCATTTTACGATCCAAATGGTCCATCGCTACTGCTTGTTAAATGCAAATTAGAGAGAGAGAGAGAGAGAGAGAGAGAGAGAGGTGGTAGAGA
>NC_090728.1:74222120-74224620 GCF_036898095.1 Palaemon carinicauda
GTGGAGACCTTGATATGGTAGACTTCAGGGTGTGGCAACCAAGATGGCTGCCCGTGACCCATAGACTTCCGGCGATACTGTTCACGTGCTTGAACATCTGGCGACTCTTTCATTCCAAAGGAATTTGCTGTTTATCACAGTTGTGCCGCATTGCTGTTTTACAACGTCCTGTTTTGTCTTGCACAACACTGCTTTGTTAACCACTTTACGCTAGCAGCTTCCTGGCACTCGATTTGACTCTCTACTACCTCTGTTTCTCTGTCTTAGTGTACTTGTTAACGAATTAAATCACTATAATCTCTCCTCTCTCTCTCTCTCTCTCTCTCTCTCTCTCTCTCTCTCTCTCTCTCTCTTAATTAATTAATGAAATAACTTATGATATATTCAATTATATTTAATAGCTCATTCATTATGAATGTATATGAAATAACTCATTTCCTGATAATAGGCCTCCTGCTTCTCCAAATAAGCACGTCTACAATCATCATTGAACCATGGTTTGTCCTTCACACGAAACCTTGATTAGATTCTCATTCAAAAGGACTATAGGATCAACACTACTATATAATTGTGACCAATTCAAGCCCAAAAGATCATGCAAAATCCCATTCCGGCCTGCTTGAGATTTCAGATAAATTTGACAAGAGTATGATATATCAGGGTCAGGCTGCTCAGTCTTCACTACTAATGAAATCAAGGCATGATCAGATGTCCCAAGTGGAGAACCAACGCCAGGGGAGTCAGTGTATACGAGGTTCAAGCAGTTACCAGACCTGTGGGTAGCTTCACTTATGATTTTCTCACAGCCTGATTCAGAGGCAAAGTCTAAAGCTCTTAAGCCATGGCGATCAGTAGGAGAAACAGAATTTAACCACTCCCTATGGTGAGCATTGAAATCCCCAACAAAAACAAAAGAAGCCTTTTTATCATCTTCTTGTATCTTAGCCATAATGGTAAGAAGACAATCGAAGATAGAATCATCCGTGTCTGGATTCCGGTAGATCGAACACAAATAAAAGTTGTTATGTCTGCCACAAACTTTTATTACCTGAATCTCATGACATCCACATTGATAGCAGGACTTATGAGAAGCAGGGTACTCAGTCCTGATATACACCGCCATTCCCCTGGCCCTAGGAATGGCATCACGTTTCAACATTATTGGCTTCTTAAAACCAGTTATAAAGAGCTCAGATGAGTGCCTCACATTAGAACCAAAGTTTCTGAGCACAAAAGAATATCCTACTGTCTGGACGCAACCGTAAGGTCTTGAATATATGTATCATGTCGTTTATTTTCTTAATTCTTCAATAGCATTTTCTGTGTGACGTCTATAAAGAATACTTGATTACATATACTTTTTTTCTATCACATTATGAACATATCTCCTAAAAGCTATATAAACTTATTTCTCCATTCTGTGAAAATATTTATAATTATTAAGTATGGCTGTATGATTTTTTAAAGTGTAGATTTTTAGGTATCTATAACTTTAGCTTTATAAGTATTTCTAAGGTTCATCATCTCCTACGCCTATTGACGCAAAGGGCCTCGGTTAGATTTCGCCAGTCGTCTCTATCTTAAGCTTTTAATTCAATACTCTCCATTCATCATCTCCTACTTCGCGCTTTAAGAGTCCTAAGCCATGTAGGCCTGGGTCTTTCAATTCTTCTAGTGCCTTGTGGAGCCCAGCTGAACGTTTGGTGAACTAATCTCTCTTGGGGAGTGCGAATAGCATGCCCAAACCATCTCCATCTACCCATCATCATAATCTCATCCACATATGGTACTCGAGTAATCTCTCTTATAGTTTCATTTCTAATCCTGCCCTGCCATTTAACTGAGTTTAGCTTTATAAATATTTCTTATCGTAACCTTCCGAAGATATTTTATCATGGCTTTATTAATATCTAACGTACACATTTACAAATGTTTTTAGTTGTAACTTTATCATTATTTTAAGGCTGCATTTATAAAATAGCTTTATACGTATTTTGATTATATTTATTAAGATATTGTAATATCTTATTATAAATATTTTAAAATATAGCTTCATTTTAAGCATATTTTGTTGATATTTTAGTGCATAATTTAAAAAAATATATCAATATATATTTCTATAAATGTTCTACAAGCATACCCTTATAAAATGATTCAAAATAGAGATTTTTTTTTTATATTTTAAGGCGATGTATATCAATATTTTAGAGTACAACTTTATAGAGAATTTTAGACTCAGCCTTGTAGATATTCTATAAACATTTTATAAATATTTATAAGTATCATACTTATGCAATTTATAATTTTATTCACTTTTAAGTACCAAAAGAACACTCTCCACAAAGTCGTCTTCTGTGTCCGTGGGAATATTTGTAAAGCAGAGGTCACGTGACCCACAAGTTACGCATCCTAGTTGTAATTCCCATTCACAGAAAAGAAATTGGTCTTTGTTTACATCGGGATTTTATGAATGGAAGAACTCGTAATTTTACGCACTCCC
>NC_090728.1:74232120-74239620 GCF_036898095.1 Palaemon carinicauda
TCAACTAACTATAAACTATGTTAGAGCTTCCTGCCCCCTACAGGGAAGAGTCCTACTAGACTCTGGAAAGTCTCGAAGAGTACATATATCTATGTATGAATACCAGGCAAGCTAATATAGTGGTCTCGCCCTATATTAAGTAAAGCATAGTTTGTATAGAACCACTGCGTCAATATATTGACCAGTCATCCGCACAATACTTGTATTGGACAAAGGTTTATATCCGCATAGGAAGAAACTAATAAAACCGCCCTCGTCCCTTTATGGGACGGAGTCCTCCCATTAGGGGACTTACATAAACCAATGCAACATAGCTTGCAAAACAGAACAATTCTATCAGAATTATCCCAGATAAGATACATAGAATTAAAATGCTCAATTATACCAATAAATTGACACAGGTGAAAGAGACGCAAGGTTCTCAAGAACAAGTTTATTGACAGATAATAAACAGACAGGTTAACAACAAATATATATATTTATATAAAAGAGGGTAACCCAAAACTTTAAGCATAAGTATGATAGTAAACAGAACTTGTTTATCTGAAAGAAAAACCATTAAACACCACTTTAATGAGATACCAAGGTATCAAGTCATAAAAAATCTGTATTACAAATCAATCACATTAGCGTTAGAAACGCTTGGCACACATGTCTGAACTTATGCAAGGTTCACCTTTGAAGGAAGGAACAGTCTATATGGGCACTTGGTGCCCTCATTTAGTTTGTAGTACAGTATGTACCTACACACTCACCCTGGACTTAATCGTCCCAATTAAGACCACTGTTCCTCGCAGAGTTAAACAGTAGGGTTAACTACACGACCCACTGCTACCACAGATCTCTTAAGTTCCTCTACTTGCTTCGCATAGTGGCGAAAGAACACCCTGGAAGACTTCCAGCCCGTGTATGAACGGAGATGTTCAAAATCCATACAATTAAGGAAATTTAGGGATGAGGCAACTTTCCTCGGATCGTGACCTGCGGGTGTACTGTCAGGATCCGCTCTGCGAATAAAATATGTCATTTTCGCTCTGAGTTGATTCAGAGATAAATTTGAGCCTGATGTTTCTCCCCTGAATAGTTGACTACCCTTGAAGTCTGAAGTTCTACGAAGATAGACCTTTAGGCATTCTACTGGACATAGAGATGCATCTTCTTTCAGAGGACAGATTCTCCAGGGACCCCACCTGTTGGTGGGTAACTCATTCTTGGCGAGAAACGTAGGATCCGGAAACAGGTTCAGCTCCCCCCCATCCAGGAACTGAACACGACCTGCCTCTCTCGAGAGGGCTACGATCTCACTAACCCTGGCCCCGGACGCGAGTGCAAATAGGAAAATAACTTTTTGCGTCAAATCCTTTAACGCACATTCTTCATTGCTCAACAAGGAGGCGAAATGAAGAACTTTGTCTAAAGACCATGAGATGGGCTTTGGAGGTGCTGAAGGTCTGAGCCTAGCGCAGGCTTTCGGAACTTTATTAAAGATCTCGTTACCTAGGTCGATCTGGAAGGCAAATAAAATGGGTCTCATCAAAGCCGATTTACACACTGAAATCGTGTTAGCTGCCAATCCTTGGCCATGGAGATGGATGAAGAAAGATAAGCAGAAATCTGTTGAGATCTCCTGCGGATTCTTTGCCTTTACAAAGGCCACCCATTTTCTCCAAGATGACTCATATTGCCTTCTAGTCGATTTGCACTTATATTCCTCTAGGAAGTCTATGCTGGCTTTCGAAATCCCGAAGCGCTTTCTCACCGCTAGGGCGAGAAAATCATGAGCTGCAGGGTCTGGGTTTTCTGTAATGAAGCGCAGACAGTCGACTTCTGGACTCGCTGGGTCAGAACTGGATGTGGTAGCGGCACGAACTTCATCTGTAGTTCCAACGCCAAGGGGAACCACATGCTGTTCGCCCACTTGTGGGCCACTATTGCCGCTACCCCCTTGAAGGATCTCAGTTTGTTGAGGACCCTCAACAGAAGGTTGTGAGGAGGGAACAGATAAATCCTGGACCATCTGTTCCAGTCGAGGGACATTGCGTCCACTGCTTCCGCTAAGGGGTCCTCGTACGGGGACACGTACAGGGGCAACTTCTTGTTGTCTTTCGTCGCAAAGAGGTCTATTTGCAGTTCTGGGACTTGATTCAGAATGAAGGAAAATGATCCTGCGTCTAAGGACCATTCCGACTCTATCGGTGTGAACCTGGATAGAGCGTCCGCTGTCACATTGCGGACTCCTTGAAGGTGAACTGCCGACAGGTACCACTTCTTCTTTTCCGCCAATCGGAAAATGGCTAACATCACTTGGTTGAGAGGTGGTGACCTCGACCCTTGTCGATTCAAGCATCTCACAACCACCTCGCTGTCTGTCACCAATCTTATGTGGATCGAGTGACGCGGGGAGACTTTCTTTAAGGTAAGGAGCACTGCCATAGCTTCTAGAAAGTTTATATGAAAGGTCCTGAATAGCTTGGACCAAGTCCCCTGGACTTTTTTCCGATGAGAGTGACCTCCCCATCCCTCCTTTGAGGCGTCTGAGTGAATCGTCAACGACGGGGGAGGTGGCTGAAGAAGAACAGACTTCTTTAGATGTCTGGCTTGGGACCAAGGTCTGAGAAGAGTACGTAGCCGAGGCGGCACTGGTCTTCTCAGGTCTCTTCGCGCGTTTGATGCATACCTTCTCCAAACTCCGGTTGCATCCTTTAGCTGTGCTCTTAGCACTGGGTCTGTCACTGAAGCAAACTGGAGAGAGCCTAGTACCCTCTCCTGTTCGCGTCTTGATATCCTTTCGGAATCTAGAAGTCTCTTGACAGAGCCCGCTATCTCCTTCCTTTTCTTCATTGGGATGGAGAAACTGTGTGACAAAAGGTCCCAGTGGATTCCCAGCCACTGGAACTTTTGGGATGGAGAAAGTCGAGACTTTTTCTTGTTGATCTTGAAGCCTAGGTACTCTAGGAACTGGATCACCTGACTGGAAGCTTGCAAGCATTCGGTCTCGGATGCTGCCCACACCAGCCAGTCGTCCAGGTAGGCTACTACCTGAATTCCCTTTAGGCGTAATTGTTTGAGAGCTGCGCTCGCAAGCTTCGTGAAAATCCTTGGGGCTATGTTTAGCCCGAATGGCATGGCTCTGAAGGCGTACAGTTTCCGTTGTAGCCTGAACCCTAGGTAGGGGGAGAGTCGACGGCTGATTGGAATGTGCCAATAGGCGTCTGACAAGTCTATAGAGACTGAGTATGCCCTCTTGGGCAGTAAGGTCCTTATGTGTTGCAGTGTTAGCATCTTGAATTTGCAATTCACTATGAACTTGTTGAGTGGTGACAAGTCCAGAATGACTCTGAGCTTTTCCGAGTCTTTCTTGGGAACACAAAACAGCCTCCCTTGGAATTTGATGGACTTCACCTTTCGGATCACATTTTTCTCCAACAGTTCTTGAACGTACTCCTCCAAAATGGGGGTGGAGTGTTGGAAAAACCGAAGGCATGGGGGTGGAGTGCTGTACCAGCTCCAACCCAGTCCATTCTTGAGTAGGCTTTGGGCCCAGGGATCGAAGGTCCAGCGATCCCAAAATTTCATCAGTCTCCCTCCTACCGGTATCATTTCACTTGGACTGCCGTCCTGAGGTCTTGCCTCCCTGACCACGACCACCTCTGAATCCCCTTCCCCTTGAGGGGCGCCTAGACGAGCCTCTGGCTGCTCCTCTAGGTTTTGCACGAAAGGAAGAAGACTGTCCTTCGAACGTTGGGGCGAATGTGGTTGACTGACCTGGCACCGCCTGGGGTACCCACTGAAAGGCAGTCGGGGTTTGTGCCACCATCTGGGGCACTGGAGGCAAAGGCAATTGCAGTTGCTGTTGCTGTCTATAAGGCTTGGCTGGCCGAGATGGTAGCCTAGTCTTCATATTCTTCCTCTTTGGTTGAGGACCCTCATCCAGGGAAGATTTTCTTTTGATAGCCAGGCCCCACTTCTGGAGAAGATTTCTATTCTCCACGGCGGCCTTATCAACAACCTCTTTGACCACATCGGTAGGGAAAAGGTCTTTTCCCCAAATGTTGGAGGAGATTAACTTCCTTGGCTCGTGTCTCACCGAAGCCCCGGTGAACACGAACTCCCTGCAAGCTCTCCTTGCCTTGACGAAGTTATAAAGGTCCTTCGTCACTGTGGCTAAGTGAGACTTAGCCACTACCATGAACATTTCATGGACCTTGGGGTCACTTGCCATCGTCTCGAGAGTAGTCTGATGAGACATTGAGGCAGCCAGTCTTTCTTTTGTCTCGAACTCTCTTCGTAAAAGAGATTCGGACAGCTTGGGGAGGTCCTCGCCGAATTGCCGTCCGGCAATATCAGCCTCCAACTTTCCCACTGAGAATGTTAGATGGACATCCTTCCAGTCTTTGTGGTCCATAGGTAGAGCCAGCGACAAGGGTTTACACTCCTCCAGGGAGGGGCAAGGCTTGCCGGCCTCGACTGCCTTTAGGACAGCCGCAAACCCTTTCTGTAAAAAGGGGAAGGCTCTATCAGGAGAGGACACAAACGAAGGGAGCTTCTTGCTCAATGCAGCTACCTTCGAATTCGAGAAGCCCCTCTCTTTCATCGAGGATGAAAGTAGGGCTTGAGCCTTAGCGTGGTCCATAACAATGACCTCCTTCGGCTCTGTCTCCTCCCTTGAAGCTGGTTCTTTTCTCAGCCGGACATAGCAGTCCGGATATGATGCCTTGCTGGGCCAGAATTCTACCTCCTCTAGGGGAACTGAACCCAGCTTATCCGAGATGACGATCTTTCCAGTCGTCATCGGCATGTGCTCAGCATACCTCCATGGGTTAGCATCTGAGCATATGGGAAGGTCTTTCACATTGAGCCTTTTCCGGGGCCCATGTGATTCTGCCAGGGACTGCATACGCAGTTCCATTGCAGCCGCCTTCTCCTGATTCTCCTTCTGCATTTGTTGGATCATTCCAACAATCGAAGAGAGGGCCTGTCCCAGTTCTACTGGGAGGCCAGCCGATGTTGAGGGGATAGGCTCCGGCATCTGAACCGGAGTAGCCGACACCTCGTCGACCTCATCCTCTACGACATCCGGGGTTTGAACTTGATCCTGACCTTCTGCCAGGAGGTCTTCTTCCAAACGATCGTCCAGGTCAGACATCCTGTCACACAACTGGATGTCTTGCATCGCATCTGCGACTTCCTCGTCCACCTGGACTTTATCTTGAAGGATCTCCTCTTGAGGCTGGGGAATCACTGCCTCAGCTGATGCCTGGGGAAAAAGATACGCCCTCATCTTCTCACTTGGAAGATAAGGGCCAGAGGTGTTCTTCTTGAAGCCCCTTACCCAAGTACGAAGCTTTTCCCTAGCTATATCCCTTGATTCCGCCGTTCTAGGGGAATCAAAAGCCTCAGTAATCAGGTTAGTGCATACAGTACATACCTGAGGGTCCCAATACTGGAGATCATCCTTGGAGACAGCGCATGCTGCGTGTCTCCTACAACACTCATGTCCGCAGAGGTTTTTGCTGCGGACATTGCAGAAAACATTTCCGCACTTCGGAGGGTCCTCCTGTAAAGAGAAGAAATTTCCATGAGTATCAAGTGAACTATGTATCACTGGATATGCATAGTATAGCATAACAATTCATAAATGAAAGACACACACTTGTGTTTCCCTCACAACCCATTGTTGCAGCCTTCCGGATAATAAAATCAAAAATGGTTTATCTCTACTAGAGTAACCAATGCAAGGTTTCCAGAGGAAACAGGTGGAGCTCACACCTAGGCAATGATTTTAAAAATCCTGGATAATAGACAGGGAAGAACTCTGCTTCCTGTCTGAGGGCGACAGCAAAGGGCTGTGTAAGAAAACACAATAGTGTTAGAAGATACAGTGCTGTACCTAAACTTTTACTATAGTTTTCTTCTTACTGTATATGCTATACAGAAGAATACTAGTACAGTATAGGAGGATGTGTGCCGGCCTGCCTTTGCCGGCCGGCACACACCACAATTAGCTTTAAAGTATACTACTTAACAGCTATAGGGCGGCAGCCCTCTGGTTCAAATGCCTGTGCCGGCGGCAGCAGCTGCCGGACAGCAACAGCCAGTGTTGGCCGGCAATGATTGCCGGCCAGCAACTACACAAGGTAGTACCCAGCTGCCGGCCACACTCTTGGTGACCGGCAGACAAGGACTGACATAAGCCGGCCGGCAAAGGTACAAGACCGATGCCAGCCGGCAGCAAAAGAACCAGAAGACTACCCCTGCCCGGCTGCCGGACTCATAGGCCGGCAGCCGGCTTCATAGGCCGGCTGCCGGGACAGGTACAGCACTAGAAGAAAATAGAATGGATGCCGGGATAAGAGTGTACACAACCCCCCAAGCCCGGCAACCGAAAGAGTGCATATAAGGAAGGGGAGAAACTTAATTCAGGCTTCCTTGACCAATGCCGTCCGGCTCTGCCGGCAGGCATGGATGAGGGACCAAGAGAGGTCCGGGCAGCACTCGAAAACATAAGACCCTTGCCGTCCAGCGTCTCTGCCGGCCGGCAATGGGCTTAGTCAATCCATATCCCAACCTATACTAGGTCCAGAAGTAGAATGACATATGGTACAGTAATACCCCTGCCGGCCAGCTCTGCCGGCCGGCAAGGTACAGTACAGTAATGGCTAGGCCATTACGGAGATAGAGGGGGAAGGGACAAGAGGGTCCTGCCAACCTTGCTTTAGTGACAGATCACCCGCAGCCAAGAACTCTGTCTTAGCCTAAGGGAGATCTAAGGGAAAGGGCCAGCGCAGTAGTATAATACCTGCCAGCTTCCAGCACCAAAGCAAGGAAGGCGTTGCAACTCCCAAGGGAAGATTTATCCTCCCCGAGAACAGCAACAGGACTTAGTCTGGTCGATCACACAAGAAGGAATCATAACTACAGAAACCTTCGACAGTGACCTAAGGGAGCTCAGCTCCCTTTGTAAGTGTTAGGTCAGCGAGGGAGACTCTGCCCCAAGCCAAACAACACGGACTCAGACTAAAAACTCTGTTGTTCTGTCCCTCTTTGAACCAGACTCAGCAGGAACAGGAAGGTACAGTAACACCCTAGTATAGTTTTATCGAAAATAAATTCGGAAAAAACCACTTAGGGATAAGCCCAAGGCTTAAACAGAGGGAAAGGGATTGCATACCTTCTCCGAAGAAAAGAAAGCAACCGGGGAGTATGATAAAGTATACTAAGGCTCCATAAGCAATTAGCCTAGGCACCAAGAGAATCGATTACCTAATTCACCGAAACTCTCACGTATACAATCTTGGAAATATTCCACACAGTCTAAAATGTATAAAATATAGCCTAAAGCTTCAATAAAATTTTAATTACACTCGGAAAAACCATAATCATGCATTAAGTACTAGGACCAAACGACTAGGCTACATGGCCTAGCGTAGGCCAGAATGGCGAATACTTCGCCAAATAATACTAAGCACGAAAGGAAATCCTATGTAAAGCTAAATAGCT
>NC_090728.1:74249822-74254822 GCF_036898095.1 Palaemon carinicauda
ATGGAATATTTAACCCTTAATTCACTGGGTACGTAAGGCAAAATTAATAATGTCTTCTGTGTTCAACTTTGCAATCAATTAGGAAATGCCTTCACCTTTAACTTCTATTCAATTCATATTTTCCATTACCTATGACCTCCAAATCTTGGTCTTATTGATGTAAACAAAAATCATTTCTTCAATGCAATGCAATAAATGGCAGAAAATAAATGTTCAAACATACATAACATCAATTCAAATCAATCAAAATATTTCTGCAACAAAAAATATAATTATGTGTCATGCACATCATAACTCATCAAGAGTATTACTCATTTGTAATCAGCATCAATAAACATTTGTAAAACATCATTATGGTACCTTATTTACTCATCAATATCATCATGACAAATCATTGTTAATTAATGGCATCAAAAGAAATATTTCTCACCTTCTTCATAAAAATAATGAGTAAAATCAAAAACTCAAATATATCAATGTCTTAAATCATCAAACATCATAATCATTTCATAATAAAGAAACATATTCAATACATAACAAAACCATGTTTATAAATTTGAATCTTATTTGCACCTTGTCTGCGTATTATTTTTATCTCAAGAACTTCAATTCTCAACTATATATATTGCATTCAGAAGGATATTCATAAAATTCAAGTGACAGGAACTTACATTTCAATGTTAAAACTTTTCTTTAAAGAAATCAATTGCAGACTGTCTCAAATAAAACACCTCATTTATCCTTTCTTCAAGGATTCATCTACTACACAGGCATAAAAATCAATTCGTGTGTTTCCACATACACTCTTTTTTTTTTTTTTTTAACTTCAAAACGAAAGGTTTAATTATTGTAATTCATCATATGTACTTAATTGTTCACTATTACCTGCATAATTATTATGGGTCTAAAATATCCCTTTGAGACATTCAACTTCAAAGTTCATTATTGGTGCACATCTTATCTTTTAATTACTTAAATCTGTCTTTATTCATAATTATTTAAGTTAACTTAATCATCATCAAAACATAATAAAATTCATTGTATACATGCATGTTTATCATTGTTACACGTGTTACACTACAAAAAAAATATCAATCAATGCATCGCCTATAAAATGCAGTAATAATTCTTTTGCTCTAATGGCATCATTATTTATTCAAACTTGCAAACAAAATCAATACATTTGTAAACCTTCAATCACCTATGGGTTCATATTTCACCTGTCTTCATTATCCATAACTTTTATCAAAAACTTTTCATCTTAGTTTGCAACTCAATATTCACTGTGGTCCTTTAATTAATTGTTTGGAGACATTTATGATTTGGACCTTCTTTGTTGATTACGGAATACATATTCAAATTCTAGGATAACACACTTTACATAATTAAAAGATTTCACTCATTTGTTACCCTCAATATTTGTATGAGTGCCCAGATATTTTTATTTCATTTCCCAAGGAGTTTAGTAGTCTTTCTTAAATCTACCTAACAAAAAAAAATCTGTTTTCCCTATATACCGAGTTATTTCAAAGTAAATCGTTCTCTTTAAGTAATTGTTATTAGTCTTCTATGTTGGTCTATATATAGTTCGCAGGACATCCTCAACCCCTTGCTATTATTTTATTTGCCCCCCTTTCTCTATTTGAACTTGACTTATCATGGCTTATTTCACCCTTCTTACTACAAGAAAAATATTGCACAGTTTTCATTAATCTCTAGTAACTTCGGGAGCCTTTCCCAAGAGAATATCTATAGACACGAATGTCTAGTTATTTATCCTGGTCTCAAATTATTCTGTTACAGATTCACCAACCATTTCTTTGTTAAATCAAATTCTATGTAGACCAGTATGTTTTTATCATTTGTCAAGTTCTGGGAACAGAGTCCCTGGTAGTCCGTTGGTACCACCACTATGGGATTGAGAAAATGCAATCGTAATTTCTAAAGGATTCTTACCCTTATATGACCTTTATACTTCTTATATGTAGGCTTTAATTTTACAATCTCAAACATCTATCTTAGGTCAAAAATTTATTTCATCATTACATGCAGTCTTTGATTACTGGATGTCCTACTAACTTGAGCATGAGTTTTTGTTAGTATTTTGTTAGTATGTCAGGAATTTCTATTCATGAACAAGTATTTCTCCCTATTCTTTGTATGTATTCCTTTAAGCAATATGCCATCCTGTTATATGATTCCTATTTTTGGGAGTAATTCATCTACGTCATTTCTATTAACCTTTGGTTTCTCTTGTTCTATTTTAATTTTTCCTATTTCTAAGTCTCCTGCCTGACAACTGAAACAAAATATTGGTAGTTATATTTCCTTTTAACATCTTCCTGTCCTTTTAAATATCCTTCTTTTATCATCATAAACCTACCAATAAAGTAATTTATCCTGGACAAACATCCAGTACTTTAAGGCTCCTAAGATTCCTTTTATTCTTTCATCCACAATAGTCCTTCTTGGACTGTAAAATCACAATCATTCTCATGAGCAATAAGCACATATACTCTATGCCCTAAACAAATTTTTAAACTTCTCTAGACCATTATTTGGATAATCTATCCTACTCGGTTATTTTCATTTAATTTAAGACTACTCTCATGATACATTACTCTTCTTCGGGTTTTACCCTTTTAATGAGACATTTCTTTTTATATTTATGAGGCTTCACACTTATTTTTTTTATAACTCCTGGGTAAGAGATCGGGTTAAGGTAATGTAGGATCAAAATTCATTTCTCTTCATTATTTATAGCCTTCTATTTCATTTGCACACTACATATTTTTAGGTTAACTTTATTTTAAGGCTTGGGTAATTTAGCAAATACTGCTTATTATCCCTAAGATCCTATCATTCCAAAAAAAAATCTTTTACATCTGTCAAATCTTAGTGGAGCAGGATTTCCACTTTAACCCTTATTTCTCTACATATCTTAAATCTATCTACTCTTTTTACTTACCCTATTCAAATCTAGGGATGGGTCACTCTTTAATCTGGTTCTTTATCCTGCTATTCTCCCTATTCTAGACTAGTTTTATTATTTTTATGGCTCTATATTCTTACTAAACTTAGTAACATCACTCTATAGGCTTATTCTTTCTGTCTCCAAATTTAGATCATCATTCTGTCAATAGTTAGAGGAGCTGAGTGAGCCCGTCGACTTCACTCTAATTTCTAACATTCTTCGGAATGCTAATAGCCATGAATGGCTTGTATTCTTTGACCATGGTACTTACAATATTTTACTCCTCAATAATCGAGCCAAACATTTTTTATTATCGGGATAGACATGTCAGTTATATTCTACTCATGATGATCTAACTAGTCTAACTTCTGTCCTCTTAGGGTAATATATCTCGGGAGATTTATAAGGAGACTTATTGATTCATTTTAACACTCACCGTGTTCGTTATGGGGCGTTGGCTGATAGGTAATATTTCATGATTCATACCGGTATTTAAAAAGTTTTAATAAGTTTTTGACAGTTTCTCTGGGCAGGTTCTGGCGCCGATGTTTCTATTCTTTTCTGCCTAACCTATCGCCTGCAATGGCTAATCTCTGCCTATTTCTCATCTATCCCTATTTCTATGCTCCTTATGGTAAATTTTTGCCCCTTTCTGATTACCTAACTGTAATCTCTACTCCTTTATTTTAGAAGTCACTACCCGCCATTCAGATGAGTTATTTTATCCGGAGTAGTATTAATTAATTAGTGTGCTTGTATTTTCCTTCATCTGAACTGCATTATTGTCTCTTTTGACAGACTCTGGCATCCTATTTTTAGTTAACCTATTTTCTTTATCTCTGCGGGTTATTTTTATTTAGGCATCATTATGACTTCTCTAGCTAAATTCTAGCTTTTTATATTTTCAGTACTGATCAGACTTTATTTATTTAATAGCATCATAGCTCATTTATTATTCATATGCCTATATCTTCATCTTAAACCTTTGTGCCTAACAACAACATATTTCTTTTAATTCTATATGCCTATAGCTTCCATTGCCTATGACATTTATTTCTAGGAATTCCCTTTTTATTTAGGCTATTCTATTTTATTCACTGTATTTCTGTCGACATTCTATTTTATCTATATGGCGCCTGTCATATATTGACAAGGAGTATATCTATTCTTGGCTACTCTTCCTATTTCTCAACTTTATTTCTCCTTGTCTTTTTAATCAATTTCCATTTCCCTTTCTTAGTCTGGAGTCTGTTTCTCAAGTCAAATTCGTCTCCTACAAAGTGGCCAGTTTTGTAAAAGACTTGTCTTTGACAAGTAGAATCATACCCTGACTATCTCATTTTTTTCTTTTCTTTATTTTAAGCCTGCACTTCTCACAAACAAAATTCTTACTTCATCATTGTATCGTTTTTGAACGATATCTTAAGGCTCTATTGGGAAATGTTACAAAAAATTACATCTTTATTCATCATTTGGCACATTTTGGCATTTAATTCTCTACCTAACCTGACGGTTCATACCCCTTGATTTTTACTTGTTTGCATTTCATTTCTGCATATCATTTTATTTTCACCCTTAAAATTTGGAAGCAGGTATTTCTCAATATTCTATCACTGTATTGCATCCTAGTATATCAACTATATTTGCCAGAGTCTCTATAAGATAAAATAGTCACTTGCAACGTGGATGTACCTCCGCTACATATGCCTATCTTTCCTATATAAAATTTTTCGTCTTCCTGACTTCCTCTCTATCCGGCTAACTATTTTTAATTCTTTTCTTATCGCTATTTGGAGGATTTGTATTTCACTTTCTTTGTGCCGGAGGGCTTTCTGAGAAGTGTCTTTGTTTAATTTCATGATGGGGTTCTTTATCGCTGTGCCTGCCTTTCTCCCTGTATGTTTTCCCTTTTTCATTATTTTACCTGATTTCTATCCCCTTTTTATGTAATCTTTCCCTAGACCTAAATGTGTCATCTTTATTTCTTTAAACTGTCTTTGATCTAAATTTCTGCCCATTATTCTAT
>NC_090728.1:74277648-74287648 GCF_036898095.1 Palaemon carinicauda
ATTTAGACTTTCCTTAACGACTTTGTGGGTCTTGAAGGCTCGAAGAGTATCGGAGTGATACACCAGCAGGGGTTTCACCTTGCAATCCCCACTGGCATTTGCACAGAGTGCAAGGGTAAGCCTATCCTTCATAGGCTTATGCCCAGGTAGCCTCTTTTCTTCTGCCATGATGTATGTTCGACGTGGCATTTTTTTTCCAAAAAAGCCCAGTCTCGTCGCAATTGAAAGCTTGCTGGGGACTGTAGCCTTTCCGGACAGTCAACTCGTCGAACTTCTTAACAAAGGCTTCGGCTGCTTTCGTGTCTGAGCTTGCAGCCTCCCCATGACGCACCACCAAATGAATGCCAGAGCGTCTCTTAAATTTTTCAAACCACCCACGAGAAGCCTTGAACTCTGGGGGTTCCTGCTTCGATGTTCCTTTTCCTGCGTCTGCATTGGCCTGAGCACGCACGGGATCACCGAAAATGGCGCTGGATTTCTGGCAGATTATCGCTTCGGTGATAGTGTCTCCAGACATTTCTTTGTCCTTTATCCATACAAGCAGCAGTCTCTCCATCTCATCATGGAGGTGGCTCCTCTTGCTGGAGAAAACAGTCACGCTCTTAGAAGGTGTTGCTGCTTTGATAGCTTCCTTCTGCTTAAGGATCACTCCTATCATAGATGGATTTCGGCCATATTCCTTCGCGAGCACACTTAACCGCATGCCAGCCTTGTATTTCTTTATTATTTCCATCTTCATCTCCATGGAAAGCATCATCCTCCTCTTTCCCTTAACATCAGCGACTTTCTTGGGAACCATGGCTAATGATGTATCGTAGGATCACACACGATAACAGAACGTACAGTAAAATTGTTACGAAAGCGAAATCACAAACACTAAGTCAATGCGTAGAATACCGCTGCCGGAATGAAAAGACAGGAATGCCAGTGCGTAGATGCACGATGGGATACAGTACAGTAGATGTCGACCAATAGGAGAGCAGGATCTCACGGTGGTAACTAGCATCCAAGTAGGGAGATAACCAATGGGAACACAGGAGGATGGTAGCGAGTTTAGGTGCTGGTGGCTCATGAATTTTAAAATCCGTTTCGGATGCTCCCGCTCGTACTGCCTTTCGTTGTCCGAAACATTTTTTGTGACCCGAGTCATAAAATTCTTCACATCTCCTTTCGTGAAGTGAAAATTTCGTATGCTGATTCTTTCGTAGCTAGAGGTTTGACTGTATAATACCTTGGTCTAAAGTTTCCTTACCAATCCCATTACAATGTGTTTCACTTAGGGCCAAGATATCTAACTACAGTGATGCCTCGCAACACGAAATTAATTGGTTCTTTAAGGGCTTTCGTAAAGTGATTTTTTCATTTAGCGAGTCGCCTTTTACATGTAAATAGCCTAATTCGTTCCAGACCCTAGGAAAGCACCACATTAAATAATTATAAAAATGATATGCACCACTAAACAGTACTAAATATATGAAAAGTACTGTATTTTGATCATTTAATAATAAATTAACATAGATAATCTGAAAAAAGTTTTAATTAGAGCAAACAGTAAAAATACAGTAACAAAAATGTGAAACCTTACCTTTGGAGTGAGACGATGTCCTAGAGCGAAGTACGGGGTGGTAAAGGAGGATGAAAACAGCGGAAAACATTTACGTACAAGTAGCAGAAAACGTAAGCATTTAACTTTACAAAACAGATTTATAAATAACAGAAAACAATAACACTTATCTTTAGGAAACACATCTACAAATAGCAGGAAAAATTAACACTTAACTCTACGATAAACTTGAAATAAAATTTCTTTTTTTTCCTTTTTCTATTTTTTTCTTTTTTACTTTACGTTTTCTATTTTCAAAATTTAATTTTCACTATTTTCTTCATCACTGCCACTTTTCTTTCGTTTCTTAGCTGGCGTGTGGTCTGCTTCTACCAAAGGCCTCTTACTAAAATATTCGTCCAAAGAAGCTGGTTTCTGCCTGCTTATTAAAATTTTCCTGAGTACACTTAACTGCATGCCAGCCTCATATTTCTTGGTTATTTCCATTTTCATCTCTATGGAAAACATCATCCTCTTCTTTCCCTTGACATCAGCAACTTTCTTGGGACCCATGGCTAATGATGTATCGTAAATATCACGCACGATAACAGTACGTGCTGTAAAATTGTTACAAAAGCAAAATCACAAAAACTAAGTCAATGTATACGATACCGTTACCGGAACGAGAAGACAGGAATGCCGATGCGTAGATGCACTATGGGGTACAGTACAGTAGATGCCGACCAAAAGGAGAGCATGATCTCATGGTGGTAACTAGCATCCGAGTAGGAAGATAACCAATGGGATTGCAGGAGGATGGTAGTGAGTTTACGGGCTGGCGGCCCACGAATTTTAAAATCCGTCTTGGATACGGCCGGGCTCCCGCTCTGTACCGCCTTGCATTGTCCGAAACATTTTTCGTGAACAGAGTCGTAAAATTCTTCGCACCTCCTTTCGTAAAGTGAAAATTTCGTAAGCCAACTCTTTCGTAGCTATAGGTTTGACTGTATATTTCATAAATTCACCCTCCACTTGCTGCAACTTTCCAATCTGATTCATGGTTCTGACATTCCAATTACTTATTTTCAGTTTTTATGTAGTTTTTATGAACCGGGAGATTCTTAGCACCTAGCTACGCCCTGGACTGGGGCCCATTCTTCCATCTTCTCTATCCATGACTGACTAAATCCATAGAGGATTCATTGGCTAGATACATCAAAGGATAGCCAGTTCCTTGTGATGTGCAGTGCCTATCTAACTAAGGCAAGTGACCCATACCGGTCCATACTAATTCTAGTGAAATAAACTGCCAGACATCAGGAGTAAAAGCCGAAGAGACAGTTTGTCCGTTGCCTTAAACCCAATCCATTACCCTGCTGTCAGTGACTTCATCGAGATTTAGGGGGGCATTTTCTCCACACCCAAAGCTCTCATTACTGCACCAAGTTGCTCATCCGCTCATACGGGTATAACCATTGGCAAACATGGATTGCTAATAGACAATTTATACCACCTAGCACGGTTATACCGCCTAACACTTATACCGCCTAGCATGGTTATACCGCCTAGCACCAGATGATGTTATTTGTAAATCTCGTCAACTTGAATGCAAGCTGATTGTTGATTCAGAATAAGTCGTTTTTCACTGGGTATAACCATTGGCAAACATGAATGGTTAAGAAACGATTTATACCGCCTAGCACTAGATGATAGTATTTGTAAATCTCCTCAACTTGAATGCAAGCTGATTGTTGGTTCAGAATAAGTCTTTTTTCACTGGGTTACTGGTGCTTCTGTGAATATATGACCTGCTAAGTATACAGTTGATATCTTGCCTACAGCGAAAAAGCTGCAGATGTGGAATGCATCTACTACTACACCACTGGGTGTATGCAGAAAAACTCTGAGAAACTCTAGAAACAACAAGAAATACAATGTTGAATTTACTGTAGTCAAGGAAGAATTAACCCCTTTATTTGGATTAAATGCTGCTACTCAAATGGGATTAATCAAAGTCATGGAGAAAAATGTTGAACGTCTGGCTGCTATTAAACCTTACTCTATTACTGATGGATACTCCTCAGTGTTTGACGGCCAGCTTGGTTGTTTACCGGGCGAGGTGCATTTGAAAGTTCTTGACAAAACATTACTTGTAATTATGCCAAGTTGAAGAAAAGCTTTAAGTCTACGTGAAAACCTCAAAGCTGAACTTCATCTGATGGAAGCTGCAGGTGTAATAGTGAAAGTGACTGACCCTACTCCCTGGGTAAATCAAATCGTGGTTGTTCTTAAGAAGTCAGGTGAAATCTGTGTATGCATTAACCCCATGAACTGATTTAAGTTCTAATTAGAGAACGTTTCACTATGCCTATACTCGAAGATAAGCTACATGAAGGGGTAAAATCTAAAGTATTTAGTAAAGCAGATTTGAGAGCTGGATACTGGCATGTTATGTTGGTTGAAGAATGCAGCCTTCTTACAACTTTCCAAAGGATACATGGACAGTATCGGTGGAAGTGTCTACCAGTTGGATTATCTGTATTTGCAGAAACATTCCAGCGTAATGTTCTTGAAGCTCTCAATGGCTTATGTAATGTGGTCTGCATTGCAGATGATGATGTTATCCACGACAAGGATAAGTCTGAACATGACAGGCACCTCGAAGCCTTTCTGCAACGTTTTGCTGATTCTGGCTTGAAACTGATCAAAGACAAGCTACATTTATGGCAGTCTGAAGTTACTTTTAATGGTTATGTAGCAAGTATTGTTGGGTTGCAGACGGACCCTGAAAAAGTGTGTGCAAAACTGCAGAGGCCTGAACTCTTGGGAGATTTTTAGGTACAGTGAACTATCTGGGAAAGTTTTTTCCAAACTTGCCTGAAACTCTTACCCCATTGACAAATTTGTTAAAATTGGACATTTCATGGAACTGATCTTGTGCCTAGAAGACATCGTTTGAAAAGGCAAAGCAACCGGTAACTTCTGCACCTGTTTTGTCTATCTATGATGGGGAAAATCTGCTAAACCTTGAAAATGATGCCAGCAGTTATGGTCTGGGTGCCGCCCTACAGTATACCAAGATGGTTAGCCAATTGTATTTGCTAGTTGTACTCTTACGCCTGCTGAGTCTCGGTATGCACAAATTGAAAAAGATGTTGGCTGTGGACTTTGGGCTTACAAAATTTCATCATTACATATGGCCGGGATGTCAAAGTTGTGACTGATCACAAGCCCTTGGTGTCAATCGTAGGGAAACCACTGGATAAGGCACCCAGGAGACTGCAAAATCTGCTACTTCGCACAATTGAGTATACATTTGACCTAGTCTACTGTACAGGCAAAGACATACCTGTGGCAGATACATTGTCTTGTAGTCCATTAACAACACAAAAGGTGAAGTTGTTCACTCTGTTTTCACTGCGCCAGTTCGTGAGGAGAGCTTGGCGAAAATTAAAGCAGCACCTGCTCTTGACGAATCTCTCATTGCCCTGAAGAATGTAATTCTGGGTGGATGGCCCGAACACAAGGATGAAGTCGATCTGACTGCCTGTTGTTACTTTGATCATTGTGATGAAATGTCGGTTCATGATCGAGTTAACTTATGCGGAGAAAGAATAGGGATACCCAGATCTCTCCAAGCAGAAGTCAAGACTTTGTTCCATGAAGGTGTACCACCCGTGTGTCACATGAGCGTACATAGTAACGACATTTCTCTTTTTTGTATATAATATCCTTTGTATCTTCGCTCTCATCTCGCACTGAATGCATCTTGTTTTAACATGTCTGCATATTCCATTGTTAACGTTAACAGAACCGATTGCCGGTTGACAAGAAATAGCATGTCTGTATTTTGTGACCACCTTACCGGGACCTTGTGTGTATATATACTTGATGTGTCGTAATAAAGTTACTCGGATGCTTTCATCTCGCTTTTGAGTCACAACCTACTCTTGGCCCATGACATTTCTTCACGGCAGCCCCGAATCTGGAGTGGTAGTAGCAAAACTGCGGCCGATGGGTTGCAGTAAGTGGCTGTAGAAGTCGTTGGTTGGGGCGTGAGCGAGTGATGGGTGATAGGTGGCTTTGTCGCCGCTCTGGCACGTCACGTGGCAGGCGTGTGTGTCCTACGGCATTCACATCAGCTTCGGTTGACGTTGAATAGGTGTCCTCTTTGTCAGAAGTGTAGTCGTAGACGGAGGTCTTGAAGGTCGTGAAGTGGCTGCCCATAAGGGTGTCAGCTTTGGTCATCAACTCCTTTAAGGGTAAACTATCGACATCGGGTATGGCAGCGCGTACAGATTCGGCGTACCCAAAGGGCACGAAGTAGGTTTACCTCACGAGGAGAGCCGCCTGCGGCAGGATGCAGGTGAGCGATACTGGTCATTTCCCTGAGGGCGAGCGAAGCCCTTTGGTCCCCCAACGGTTGTTGAGAGAGCTGAAAAAGCTTTGCTATACAGGCGGCTGGCAACGGCGAGTACTGCAGCAGAAGGTATGTTTTGAAGGCGTCATATACTATTGGGGTGTCTCCTTGTTCACAAAGCCAGTCGGAGATTTTTGGGAAGGTGACCTCGGGTATCGCCGCGAGAACATAAACTGCTTTGGTGGTTGAGCAAGTCACGCCCTCAATGGGGTGGCTCCAACTTCCGTGGAGTCCATCAAAGTAACAGTGAGGGGGGGGGGGGGGGAGGAGTGAGTCGACTTCTGGGGTCACCAATCGGGGTTACTAATGTGACGGGCCAAGAGTAGGTTGTGACTCAAAAGCGAAATGAAAGCAACTGAGTAACTTCATTATGACACCGAGTATATTTACACACAAGGTTCCGGTAAGAAGGTCACAAAATACAGACATGCTATTTCTTGTCAAATTAATATTTCACCAGATACACAGATAAAATTAACGAAATTCAATAATATAACACAAGAAGATGTCACCAATATTATCAAGAGTGCAAAGAAAACAAACTGTGCGATGAATCCAATGCCAATATTTGAAATAACTGTAGAATGAAACTTTTCTAGTCTAGCTGATAAAAATGTGGTACTTTAATATTACTTGATCTTAGGGCTACTTTTGATAGAGTTGTGCATGGACTGCTACTAAATGATCTATGGTTCATTAGTATTAAAGATCAATGAGGACAATGCCTTAGAGACTGACCATATTACATATTATCAGTGCCCAAGCTCCCTCTCTGCCAAAGCTAGTCCCTTCGAGACTATGCTGTAAGCCCAAGAAATCGAACTTCCATTGACCCTTGAAAAGATAGCTTCTTCCCCCTACCGGAAGCTCCTGCCTCTTTAAACCCTTTGTCCTTTACAGTCATACCTCTCTTCACGAAAGACTTTGCTTACGAAATTTTCAAGTTGCGAAACGGGATGTGAATATTTTTATGACTCACTTTGCAAAAAATGTTTCATTTTAAGAAAAAGAGATTTACCAGCCAGGCAGAGAATAAAATAGTCACCCATTTAAAAGTTGAAGTAAATGGGTTTAGACAATAGAAAATGTAGCAATAGTCTATAATAGGGGTAACTATAATAGAACAGTATATATAGGTTGTAGGTTGGCCATGGCACCTGCCACCCGTTGAGCTACTACCGCTAGAGAGTTATGGGGTCCTTTGACTGGCCAGACAGTATTACATTGGGTCTTTCTCTCTGGTTACGGTTCACTGTCCCTTTGCCTAGACATACATCGAATAGTCCGGCCTATTCTTTACTATCCGATGTATGTCTAGGCAAAGGGAAAGTGAATAGGCTGGAAATGGAGACAAACCTCCCTGGTTCAAGTGGTTCTTCCAACTCAAAACCCTATTCTTGGAAGATTATTTACAGGATCTTTTCTGTAAGGGAGTCATCTGTTGCACAAAATCCATGAACTTTCAGGGGCGGCTATTTTGCATGCCAAAGAAAGATTCAAACACTCTTCAAACCATTCTGGACTTGTCCCCACTAAACAAATTCATTTTGAACGACAAGTTGCAGATGCTGACTATCTCGCAAATATGGACCCTACTACCCCATTTGACCTACATCTTCTCCTTAGATCTTACCAACGCTTATTGGCATCTTCCAATAGGTCAGCACTTCTTCCCTTACCTTGGTTTCAGACTGGCAAGGAAGGCTTATGTATTCAGAGCTATACCCTTCGGGCTTAGTATAGCTCCAATGATTTTCACAAAGCTAGTCGAGGCCGTTGTCCAACAACTACGGAAAAAAGACCTTCAGGTGATGGTATACCTAGATGACTGGCTAGTCTCGGCTGCAACGAATTTGTAATGTTATCTAACCGCAAGGCAAGAGAAATGAAATCATAAACTCAGTCAGGTGCTTACTTTGATGAAAAGTAATCACCAGACATCAACAGGAAAGAGTCTTAGGGTGACTGCATTTCGCTGCCATGAAAGACCCAATCCTAAGAGCAAGACTCAAGAAGTCCAACAAAGTCTGAAGAAGAAAGACATCAAATGCTTGGAGAGATATTCGCCACAAAACCCCTGCTCTACTGTGCAAACAGCTTAAGCTGTGGTCCACTGCCAAAAGCTTGTCGACTCGTGTGCCTCTACAGTATCCTCCTCCTGCCGTGACAATACATGGATGCCTCAGAACATGGTGGAGGGGGACATTTCCTTCCAAGAAGATGAAGAGTTAGTGGTCAACCACATTTAAAAAGTTCCATATCAACATTTTGGAAGCCATGGCAGTTTTTAACTCTGAAGAGAATGAACCCAAAGAAAAAAATCACACATCAAATTAGTTCTTTACAGCAAGATGATAGTCCATTGCATCAACAGACAGGGCTCAAGGTCTTCTCAGATCAACCATGTTATTTTAGCCATTCTCACTTTAGCAAAGCAGAGAACTTGGCATCTCTCAGCAGCTCACTTAGAAGGGGTTCGCAATGTGACGGCGGACGCCCTATCAAGATCCAAGCCTCTGGAAACTGAATGGTCTCTAGATGCAAAATCATTTTGTTTCATCCTAGAGCAAGTCTCAGAACTACAAATAGATCTCTTCATGACAAGCTTTAACAAGAAGCTTCCCCTGTACGTAACACCAAACTTGGATCCAGAAGCGACGGGAACGGATGCGATGTCACTGGATTGGAACCAGTGGTCTCACATTTACCTCTTTCCCCTGTTCAACCTTCTAATGAAAGTCCTGAACAAATTGCAGACTTTCAAATGGACAGCAGCATTAGTGGCCCTGAATTGACCCAAGAGGAATTGGCACCCTCATATTCGGGAACTCGAACCTCTCCAGATCCTTCTACCATCCCCATTGCTGTCCTTGGATGTTCAACAGAGGACTGTCTTCGTCTCTTCTTAGATAACAAGAAATGTTCAGCTCATGATTTTCTTGCCCTAGCGGCTAAAAGAAAGTTCGGAGTTGCGAAGAAGAGAATTGATTTTATAGAAGAATACAAGTCTGCTACTTTGAAATGTCAAGACTCCTCGTCCTGGAAAAAATGGGTAGATTTCGTTAAAGTACATCAGCCCTCTTCAATTAATATGGACTTCCCTATTTCATTCTTTTATCTTATTACACGAACAAGGTTTAGCCTTTACAACTATTGCCTCATGTAATTCGGCACTAACTAGACCTATCGCCTATGTTTTTTATATTGAATTAAATAGCGAGCTATTCAATAAAATCCCAAAGGATTGTGCTAAATTGAAACCAAATGCTCCTCCCAAGGCCATCTCATAGTCATTGGATAAAGTCTTGCGCTTAGCCTCCTCCATAGATAACGACACTTCTTTTTTGAGGGATCTTACTCAGAAGTTAATCTTTTTGCTTCCTATGGCTTCTGGGGCTAGAGTCTGCGAGATTCTGGGGAGGTAAATCTTTACCCACATCCTGCATTCCTGGCTAAAAATAAACTCCCCAGAAAATGTTGGGGGCCCCTAGAAGATTGTTCCACTAAAAGAAAACCTTTCTTTGTGCCCTGTGGAATGCCTTAAAGAGTGGGGCCTTTAGGGTTGAACAACTTTTTAAAGGGGAAACAACAGGATCTAATCTCTTTGAAACAGCTAAGGTCCAAACTCACCTATTTCATCAGAATAGCTGACCCCGATAGTATTCCATCAAGTCATGACCCTAGGAAAGTTACCTCTTCCTTAAACTTTTTCAAGTTCATGTCCTTTGAAGACTTAAAGCTTACACAGGATGGAAATCTTCGAGTGTTTTTCAAACATTACTTGTATCAGTTATTATTATTATTATTATTATTATTAGCTAAGCTACAACTCCAGTTGGAAAAGCAAGATGCTATAACCCCAAGGGCTTCAACAGGGAAAAATAGCCCTGTGAGGAAAGAAAATAAGGAAATAAATAAATGATATAAGAAGTAATGAACAATTAAAATAAAATACTTTAAAAACATTAACAAATTAAAATAGATATTTCAGATATAAACTATAAAAGGACTTATGTCAGCCTGTTCAACATAAGAAC
>NC_090728.1:74299775-74377275 GCF_036898095.1 Palaemon carinicauda
CATTATTGTGTGTGTGTGTGTGTGTGTAAATATATATATATATATATATATATATATATATTATATATATATATATATATATAAAATATTTATTTTTAAAAGTATTATTATAATTAAAATAAAAAATAAAATGCTGGTCCTTGTCCACCCAATGGAAGACACCAAGATAAGCCATTGGCGCTGAAGAGCTGAGAGAATGTCTCTCCAGTTTCAACGCTGATGCAACACTAAGCAACTCATGAGAAATTGGGCCGTCTCATTAAACCTGTTGCTGGTTCTGTTTCGTGTTGAAAAAGTCATTTTTCAATGTATCTATTCAATACTGCGCGTGCAGTATTGAATAGATACATTGAAAAATGTACTGGGCTTAGAGTACATATTGAAGGATTCCTTCACATCCCTGACATAAAAAATATAACATCAATAATACAACAAAACAACTGATAGTCTAAGACTCTCGATGAGTAATTCAATATTGGTCCACCCCAATTCACCAAGTTTAATAGCATTAAAAATTTCAAGAGTTTGTAATGCACAGCAAAGTGACACTTTAGCTAACTAGTAAAATCTGCATGTTTTTTTTTTTTCTGATAATGTGTTAACTGATAAATTTAAAACTATTAATTCTTGTTTTGATATTTTCAACATAAAATTACTAGATTTAATCCCTACATATGTAATAATCCTACCTTCATTAATTTCCTTTGCTTCTATTGGAGTTTCTAAAAGGACTTCTGGAATTGTAAGGGAAGCTACTACTGCAATGGTATAAGGAAGAAGAGAGTGCTGATGACTCAAAGCAAGCATTTTTCCATATCTTGGAGCAAGAGGAAATGCTGCCATGGCCTTTCCCAGTTGTGTGATTACAGTTAAATCTGAAAAAAAAAATAAGACTGGTCAAAATACACTTAAATCATAATGGTCAATAAACAATTATTCTAGTATAAGGTTCACATTCGACTGGCACAAGCCTTTTACTTTCACAGGTGCTTAATCAGTCTTATTCCTTTAATTTTCATAACGTATAGTAACCCCTTTTAATTTTACCATATATGTAAAAATCTACTGGTCCCATCTCTTTTATTTTCAGGTTTCCATAGCTATGACCAATTTTGACAAATTGTATGATATTCCTGTTGGCCGTGGGTGTTTTTCACCTTTAATATTTCAGGTGTTCCATTCTAAACTGATTCCTTGGTCATGGTAACTTCCTATTGTTTTTACTCATTTTCTTCCTTCCCTAGGCAGTGTTGAAATATCAATTCCGTTCCCCTCAAACAATCTTTACTATTCTCACTAAGCTTTGAACATCGATTCTTTTCAGGTTTTATACTTTTACCTCAAAGTGCTGTAATATTAATAAGCCCATATAAAAAAGTGGGAGCAAAAATTACAATAACCAAATATTCGTTTATAAAGTTATAAACAATTACTGTACCATTTGAAATTATGTAAATACTGTACACTGAATCCTTGCCTAACACGCTAATTCAGGAAAGGAGTTGTACACTTAACTGAGTTTTTCTTTTAATTGGGGAAGCATTCAGAAAACCCTTTTATACTATTTCATAGAACTTACCTGACATTAGCTACGGTACTGACCGTTAAATTGGATATTAAACAAATTTTAACCACTTTATTTGCTTGTTGTTCCAAAACTGAAATACAAACCTACGCTATTTATTATGGGCATTACTTTCAGGGAAGATGAAAGGACGAGCCATTTTTAGCGCGGGTTAACTACCTACCCCACTAGTTAGCGGAGGGGAGGCTAGCTCGCTAACCATCTCGCTCATAAACCTGTGATTGAGCTCACATTGCTTTTGGCTCGGATGGTGAACGATCATTGCCGCTCTTCATCCTCACCAAATATTAAACGGCCATTAATGCTATTTTAGCTTTTTCTTTTTTTCTCAGTGTGCGCGCATTGACTTCTACCAACCCATGCATACCTGCCCTGGACGTGAGGGACGCTCCTGCCGTACTTACATGTTTGCCGAGGACACTGATCCTCACACTCTTTGCCCTTCCTGCAGAGGTCAACGGTGTGATCTGGGTAGAAAGTGTTCCGAGTGTCGGGAGTGGTCTGCCTCCTGGTGGGAAAGGTTTGGGTGACAGCGAAAGAAGAAGTCTAAGCGGGACTCCTCTCCTTTGAAGGTTTCTTCAAAGCAGAAGAAACACAAGGCTTCTTCTTCCGCTTCCCGACCTTGCTCCAAAGCTCGTACTCATTCACTCTCTCCGAGGGCCACGTCGAGTAGTAGCGCAGGCCCTTTAATACCTGGAAAACCTCGGTCCTCGAGAGACGGTCTTGCTTCCCCTACCGAAGTGGCCCCACCTCTCCCCCCGGGGATCCATGACTCTTCTCCTTTGCTACAGGTGTGGTTATCCTTGAGGTTACCAGGTGTGCCCTCCAAGGATAACCTGCCGCAGCTACTTCGTCTTGGCATTAGCATGAAGCCCTTGTCAACGTCAAGAGGTTGATCCTCCATCCTTCGTCGACGTCGTTGTGTCAAAAGCGTCGACCGCTGCCTATCCTGCCGATGTTCCTGCCCCTTCGGACTCTTCTGCCGTTGCTGAAGACTGCGCTTTCCCCCCCTGCCGAACATCCTTACAGGGGGAAGCAAAGTCATAGGCGAGTCTCTCCTGCGAGTGTTTCTCCCCCTCTGGAGAATTCACTTGTAGAGACTCCTCTCCGGAGGAATGCAGTTGAAGATCAGCTTGCTGATCCACTGGCCCCTAGAGGGCGTCACCGTGGACGTCATTCCCGTCATGCTCGCCCTCTGCTTCGCCTTAGAAGTGCGCCTTCACTGAAGGTGAAGAGATGCCACTTTGACTCTTCAGCTTCATCAGCGCAGCCTTCCTCCGCAGAGAAGCCTCCTCATCCTTCGTATTCTGGCTCTCGACCTTTGCCTGGCGTTGGACCTTCTTCCGACAACGCTGCCACTAGTCCACGGACTTTGGCTCTGGACTCTTACCCTGAGGATCACGCTCCGGCTAAGGATCGTGCGCGATCCCCTTCAAAGGATGTTCATCCTTCTTAAGAACATATCCCTTCACCTCCTCATCATCATAAGTGACCATCTTCAGCTTACCCTACAACTCGCCGTTCGCCTGACTGCCCGTCTCTGTTCTTATTGCCAGCTCGCCAACCTGCCACACGTTACTCACCTGTTCGACTTTCTCCAGTGCGCCATTTGCCTGCGCGTCTTTCTCCGGCTAGCCATTTATCTACACGCTCATATCCTTCTCATCAGGAGGACCCTTTCAATCACGCGCCCTATGGACATTGCTGATCAAAGCATCGTTCGCCAACGTTCCAAGACCCTGCTCATCAGCAATCCAGACATCGTGCTGCTGCGGCCCATCACTCTTCTAGACACATGCCTACTGCCCAGCTGTCTCCTGTTCCTCAGCGTGCTCACACGGCATCAGACCATCGGGCAGAGCACTCTTGTCAACTAGCATCGCTTACGAGTCGTCGATCTCTGACATGTCAGCCTGCTTAATTGCGCCATTGTTACCCACCTCAGCAATGGGTTCCTGTTATTCAGCACGCGCCATAATTCATCAGCAAGACAGCGCCCACCAGCACATCACCGCTCCACCTGCGCGCCAGTGCTCACCAGTACATCAGCGCTCATCAGCCTGTCAGCACTCAACAGTGTGGCAGCTCTCATCAGCACGCTAGCAATCACCAGCGCTTGCCATTGCGCAAACATGCAGCTCCTTCTCCAAGCTCACAGAAGCAAAGTAGGCACCGTTTGCCGACGCACGAGAATGCGTCCCAACGGCAGAAACAAGCACAACCAGACAAATTTTATCCTCTGACTTCAAGGAAGTCTCACCATCTGGAGGATGAGGAAGGTACTCGGGAACGGAAAGGTAGGTGTTCGCCCTCCAGACCACCGGTCCTCTCACCGAGGAAGGGCAGAGTCGTATTCCACAGGTTTCCCTCGCCCCAGTCCTCTCCCTGCAAACGCATTACAGAACGACTGCCGAGAAAAGAGGGAACGGGTTCTCCTGGGGAGTTCAAGATCCTGAAAATCCCAGCCTCCAAGGTGGACCCACGGCATCAGTCGGCTCCGGAAGAGACTCCTCAAAGGGAACCTTCAGTTCCTTTCCCTTCAGGGGATCTTTCAGACAGCGCCAACGTCAGCAAGCAGCCCTGGTTCAGTGCCATTGTCAGGGCGACTGTGCAAGCTTTCTAGCCTGCCTTTTTTTTAACTCGCTCTTCAGAGGTCTCTGCCGGCCTTCAACAACCTTCGGCACTAGCAGAGTCCCAGCAAAGGACCTCGGCTGCTTCGCCCCTGAAGAGGAAGAGAGGAGTCTCTGATACCATCGCATCCTCTAGAGTGAAGCTGACCCGTGCAGACCTCTTCATCTAGGCCAAACCCTCCTGGTACTCCTCCCATACGCTCTACCAGCTCACTGCTTCCCCAGTCGACGGATCCTCTCGAGGATCAGGTGCCAGTCTCATCCCTTCCACCTTCGGAAGAAGATTCCTTTGTGTAGAGAGTTCTCCATCACCGGTAGGAACCAGGGAGGATAGATCCAACAGGCCATCCATGTTGGAGATGTATTTTCTTCCCCGCAATGAGTCAAAGAACACCAAGACCCTTCCAAAGTCCTCCATGAGGACTTCCAGACCCACAGGATCCATCAGTGACTCTAGGGATGTTCATGACCCAGCTCGAGATGAGCTCTCATGGGGTGGATGAAGGAGACTTTGTCTCCAGTCCCACCTCAGAGGGGGGAGCAGAAAGAATCAGAGCATGCGTTCTGGCAAGTTCTGACTATTATAAGGGTTCTCGATGGGTTAGCCAACCCAGATATAACCACCCGGAAGGGCAGTCTTAGACCGTGTCTTTGGCACTCAAAAGCCCTCTGAGTCCAGTGCAGTTTTGCCCTAGTCTCAGACATTGAAGAGTTCTCAGGGTTAGATCGCCCAACAACACTCGAACTTCTCCTCTCATCATTCGGACACCTAAGCCAAGCTCTTACCGCCTCCTCGCGTCCAACACAGGAGGTACTATGAGGTCTTGGACGTGCCTCGACCAGCTCTTCTATAAAACTCTCTGGAAGAGCTGACCAAGGAAGTCTCTCTCGAGACTCTCCAGCCGTCAGGTCATGTTTTTGACAATGATCCTCAATAAGAAGGTCACGAAATATGCCATGCAGGTACTTTGTGGCTTAATATTTGGTTGGGGACCTTGGGAATCCTGGTATGGACCAGGGATTGTTGCAAGGAAAGTACCAGTAAGGCTATGGAAACCTTCCTCATCTCGGGTGCTCGCACCATCGAGTTTCTAGCCACCAAGTCTCGAACTTCTGGGCAATCACTATCCTGAAATGTCGAGGTGCAGTATCTGACAGGTTACACCAGCAAGTCCCTAACACTGAGATCGCTAGGCTCAGGAATTCTTCTCTTGTGGGGTCCTCGTTATTTGGGCCAAAGGACGTGGAACAGGCTGCAGAGAGATGAAGGAAATCCCACCAGGACTCTCTCCTCCATCTCGGCTCTACAAATCACCAGCTCCTCAGGAACCAAACCTAGCCAAGACCTTGACGAGCAAGACGATAGCGAATAAGACGGTGTCTGAGAAGCCCTTCCCGATCAAGGACAGGAAAGGCACAAAGTGCTCCAGGGTAAGAAAATATCCTAGAGGGAGTGGCTGTGGCCGCAAATGTTAGGATAGGCACTCCCCATGCTTGCCCACCAGTTGGAGGATGCTTAAAAGTGGCTAGAACAGGTGGAAGCAATTCGGGCCGATCCCTGCACAGTCACCGTGACTCGTTCAGGGTATCGCGTCCCATTCACATCATCTCCTCCCCTGATCAGGAATCCAGTTTTGATACACTCCTTTCCAGTGGGATCAGCAAAGGGTTAGCCTTTCCTGCAGAACTCCAGACCATGTTGGAGAAGGGCACTCTCCAGGAGGTCCTCGATGATTCCCCAGGCTTCTTCAGTCGACTTTTTCTTGTGAAAAAGGTGTCTAGAGGCTGGAGAACAGTCATCGACCTCTCAGCTCTGAACGAGTTTGTCAAACAAACTCCATTCAGCATGGAGATGGCAGACATGGTCAGACAAGCAGTAAGACCACAGAACTTCTTGTGCAAACTGGACCTAAAGGACAGGTACTTCCAGATCCCAGTCCATCCGTCTTCAAAGAAGTACCTAAGATTCAGCCTAGACAACAGGATATACATGTTCAGGGTACTATGCTTTGGTCTTTCCACAGCACCCAAGTCTTCACCAGAGTGTTCGCCCTAGTGTCATCTTGGGCACACAGTATCGGTATTCGTCTCCTCCGTTACCTGGATGACTGGCTGATCATAGCAGACTTGGTGGCAACCCTTCTTCAACACCGAGACAAACTTCTGAGGCTTTGCCAAGATCTGGTATACCTAGGTATGACTATAGACACAAATCTCCACAAAGCCTTCCCATCAGAAGACAGGATAATGAGGCTCAGAAAAGTTGCAAGATGAGAAGAACTCTCAGAACTTCCAGCCCAGAAGTGGCTGTCCCCTCAGACAATTATCCTCCTTGGCTCATCTAGTTCCTAACGGACACCTCAAGATTTGATACCTCCAGTAGCGGCTCAAGTCCAGGGGGAATCGAGGCTTCCATTCCCCAGACAGTCTGATCCCCATAGGACCAGAGGAACAGATGGACCTCGAGTGGTGGGTGGCAGACAAGAATCTGCATAGGGGCGTAGATCTTCTGGTCCTCCCCTGGATTTGATGCCGTTCTCAGACACTTCAAAAGAAGGATGGGGGACCCTCGTGCTGCACCACACGACCTCAAGCCTTTGGTCAGTCAGAAAAATACCTCCACATAAATCTCTTAGTAGATAAAGGGTGTCTTTCTGGCCCTTCAACAGTTCCATTAGTTCCTGGCGGGCCACTCAGTGGTCGCAATGAGTGACAACACCCTGTTAGTGGCTCACATCAATAAGCAAGGGAATACTTTTTCACAGCCTCTATCTTCTCAAGCAGTAGAGATACTGAGATGGGCCGAGATTCATTCGATACCACTATCGGCACGCTTCATTCCAGGCAAGAGGAATGTGCTCGCTGATAACTGGAGCAGAGCATCTCAGATAGTGAGTACCAAATGGTCTTTGGATCATCTAGTAGCCAACAAAGTCCTGACTTTGCAGGGTTCTATAATGTTGGATCTCTTCGGAACGGCCCAGAACTTCAGGATCCCATTGTATTGCTCCCCAGTCCCTGACCCAAAGGCTCTCTGGCAAGACGCATTCCAACAATGGTGGGACAACATTGACGTGTATGCCTTTCCCCTCTTCTGTCTGATGAGGAGGGTAGTCAACAATGCCAGAACATCGCTCAATCTCTCAATGACCCACATAGCTCCTGGACCTACTACAGCTCCTGACAGTGCCTCTAAAATAACTCCCTCCACAACATGATCTACATCTTCCACAAAGCCGTAGCTTCGATACTACTTCACGCCTGGAGACTATCCAGCATCTCCTCACTCAGAGAGGATTTTCACAGCAAGTTGAGAACAGGATGTCTGGATACCTGCAGCAATTATCAGCAGCGGTCTACAAGTTAAAGTAGAACGTCTTCTATGGTTAGTCTCGTGGAATAGGTCTCTCTCCACTCGATGCATCTATTCCAGTAATAACTGAGTTCTTCGTGAATTTGCGTGAAGAAATGTGCCTTTCAGTCTCGGCGGTGAAAGGCTATCGTTCAGCCTTGAGTTTTGCCCTCAGACTGAATGGAATGAACTTTCCTTACTCATACAGAGTTAAGAACTTAGCTGTCCTCAGTCAAAAGTGAGGCCTTGTCCATGGAACATGGTTCAAGTTCTCCAGTCTCTAAAGAGGCCTCCATACAAACCATTACACCGTGTAACTGACTTGGAAGATGGTGATCCTGCTCGCTTTAGCTTCGGCCAAACGAGTCAGCGAACTTCATAGTCTCTCATTAGACATCGCCCATTCAAGGGGATGGGGAGAGGTAACGTTCAGCTTTGTCCATGAGTTTGTTGCCAAGACACAGAATCCGGGGATGGCGGACCCTCGATTTGACTCCTTACGGAATTAGAGTCTCTGCTCTGTAACACACGACTCGGATTATCTCTTACTCTGCCCCATGAGTAGTTTGAGGCTGTACCTCAAAAGAACAGCAGCAGCCCGTCCCCGTGTGTCTTCACTATTTGTCAGCACAGGGAACAAGAGGAGGATCACCAAGAATACCATCTATGCTTGGATTCACAATGTCATAGACCATGCCTTGAATCCAGATCATCCTCCTTCACGTAGCCCCAGAGCCCACGATGTCAGGGGCATGGCTACATCTCTGGCTTTAAAAGAAACTTTTCTGTGACACAGGTTCTACAAGTTGGGGTGTGGAAACGTCAGACTACATTCACAGCCCACTACATGCAATACATGACCCACAGAAGTCTCGATACGTTTTCAATCGGCTGGTCTAATACCTCAAGCTCCTTAATTGACAAGTAGCAGAAGGTTGAGGGCTCTGTTACCTGGTTTTAGTCTATGTGAATGAAGAGGTCTGACTGACTCTTATTCTTTTCTACATCCTCCCCTCTCTTGGGGAAAGCAGCAGCCTGGGTCCTCTGCACAAGCTGACCTCAAACCACTGCAGATAAACCATGCTCCCTTGTGTACCTAGTTTTGTTTTATCACTTACAGTGGAACCTCTACATACAATCTTAATTCGTTCCGTAACCTAGATCATATGTTAAAACGATCGTATGTTGGAGCGAATATTCCCATAAGAATACACTGTAATTTGTATAATTTGTTCTACAGCCCAAAAATCTTTGCTAACTCCTTAATAAATTACTTCACATAATTACACATAGGAATAATACAATTGCATTATATAATAGAGATGTAAAAAAGAATAATTATTAAGAAATAATAAATAAAAGAGGAGTTTTTATTGTCACAATTACCTTAGAGACAGGCCAACGAAGGTGTAGACTTTGCTACGCAGGAGACGGACGGTCGGCGAGGAGGTAGTGATGGTGACTGCGATAACGTACCGTAACTTACTCTAACTTACACTACGTGAACTTTAACCCAACTTAGCTTATTTATTTTTATATGATTTTTATATTTTATATTTTTTTTTTATATTTTTTTTTTACATTTTCTTTTTTTTCTATTTTAATTTTCATTAATTTCACTCACTTCAATCTTAGTTTTCTTTGCTTCACTTTCTTTCTCTTCATCACGATCACTAAAACGCTTTGTAGATTTTTTAAAGAAACTATTGAGAGAAAGTTGCTTGGTACGGCTTTTCAGAATTTTTCTGAAATGGGTTAAGCAGACATCATCGAATTGCGAAACTACAGGGCAAACCTGAAGTTTCTGTGGGTGATACTTATCAATGAAGTCAAACCACATGTTGATGATGTGCTAACATCTTTATTTCAGTCGAACTTAAGATTTACTCTACCTCCTCGACCTCCTCCGACTCACTCAACTGCACTTGGAATTCATCATTCTGCATGGCATGCAGCTCCTTGAGTTCATTGGTGGTGAGCTCCTCATGATGCTCCTCGACGAGTTCGGTGATGTCATCTTCATCGACCTCCAGACCCATAGACTTGCCAAGGGATACAATCTCTTCTATGTCTTCCTCTACGGTAACCACAGATTCAGGTTCGGGGCCAAAGCCTACAAAAGCTCTGGGAAAAACAGCATGAGGCCAAAGCTTCTTCCAAGCTGAATTCAGTGTCCGTCGAGTTATACTCTCTCCCAAGCCAGATCTATGATCTTCAAGCAGTGCACGATATTGAAATGGCTCCTCCAAAATTCAAGCAAAGTTAAGTTGGTGCTTTGCATGACATTAAAGCATTGCTTAAATAAGTGCTTGGTGTAGAGCTTCTTAAAATTAGAGATCACTTGCTGGTCCATGGGCTGGAGGATAGGGGTGGTGTTCGGTGGAAGATACAGCACTCTGATAAACTTGAACTGGTCGATGATATCATCTTCAAGTACTGAGGGTGAGCGGGAGCATTATCCAAGCAAAGAAAGTACTTTAAAGGAAAATTACGCTCCTTAAGGTACTTCTTGACAGCAAGGCTGAAAACTTGGTTTACCCATTCAACAAAGAAGTGCCTTGTAACCCAAACCTTAGAATTAGCTTGCCAGAAAACATGCGGCATGTTCTTATTGACTCTATGTGCCTTAAATTCCCTAGGGTTTTCGGAATGATAAAACAACAACAGCTTGATTTTGCAGTCCCCGCTGGCGTAGGCACATAGGGCAAGAGTCAACCGATCCTTCATAGGCTTATGTCCAGGCATTTTCTTCTCTTCGGCGGTGATATATGTTCGACTAGGTGTCTTTTTCCAAAACAGACCGGTTTCATCACAATTGAAAACTTGCTGCTCTACGTAGCCTTCATCCTCCACGATCTTTTCGAACTTCTTAACAAAATCGTTAGCAGCCTTGCTGTCCGAACTTGAGGCCTCTCCGTGCCGAACAACTAAATGAATCCTGGTCCGTCTCTTGAATTTCTCGAACCAACCGCGAGATGCCTTGAATTCCTCCGTCGTAGGATCAGTTTAACTCTCCCCCGCATCCCCCCAGAGGTCGCTGCCTTCAAGTCACAATAGATAGCACTGGCCTTCTTGCAAATGATTGTTTCAGTGATCGTATCGCCAACAATCTCTTTGTCCTTTATCCATATTAACAAAAGGCGTTCCATCTCTTCCAGGGTAGGGCTGCGACCTTTTGAAATAATCATGATCCCCTTTGATGGTTTGACTGCTTAAATGGTTGCCTTCTGCTTGATGATCGTCGAGATCGTAGACATATTCCGGCCATATAGTTTAGCCAGATCACTCACACACACACTGCGCTCATGTTTTTCTACAATTTCTTGCTTCAATTCAAATGAAAGCATTGCCTTCTTCCTTTACTCCCCACTACTAATACCTGCACCGAAACTAAGCTTCTTAGAACCAACGATTATACGTAAAGTTAAAAATGAAACATGAAAAAAGGAAGATAATAAGCACTGTTAATAACGGACCGAACAGGGTACAACCACACGAAGAGCACAAGAACAGAGAACTGACCGACGCAACGCTCACCGGCGTCTCTCCGACGTGCTTCCATCTACCGGCGTAAACAAGAAACTACAACCGATGCTTTAAGAAACATCTACGCGTATGGTCTACGTCGGATGTCGAGACGAGAATTCAATCGAATTTAACGTGGGATGTTGGAACAATCGTATGTAAAGGCAATCGTATGTAGTGGTTCCACTGTACTTTGCACAAGTTAGTAAGAAGAGGAGCTTTTAGCACTTGTAAGAGAAATGGTAATATTACTCCACAATGTAAATATATTTGTGGTCCCTCAAATTCAACTGCTTACCGTCCAATTTCCATAACTCCCATATTATCTAAAGCTTTTTAACGTCCTTTAGCAAAACATATAAATAGGTTTGCTGAAGGTAATCATTTGTTACCTAGTTTGCAATTTGGCTTTTGTAAATACCTTGGAGCATCTGATGCCCTTCTAAAATCTCAAATGCTATACTGAAATCCCTTAATTGTGGTAAGAAAATTTGCATAACTTGCCTTGATTTTAGTATTGCGTATAGCAGTGTTAATCATGAGGCACTTGTTTTCAAACTCATACAGCTTGGAGAGGTTAGGTCTTTTCTTAGCATCATTATTGAACTTTTAAGTAATAAATTGAAAAGAACTGTTGTTGATGGGCACCAAAGTGAGTACTGTATAGGAATGTGATATCTGGTGTTCCTCAGGGTAGTGTTTTGGCCCATTAATTTTCATACTATATACACATGACATGTGGTTTGGGCTAGAAAACAAGCTTGTTGCATATGCAAATGATGCTATTCGCTTTGTGTCAATTCTATCTCATGAATGTAAATCTGGGGTTGCTGAATCCCTTAATAGAGATCTAGCTGAAATCAGTACAAGGTGAAAATTATGGGGCATGAAATTGAATTCTAACAAAACTCAAAGATTGATTGCAAGTAGGTCAAGGACAGTTGCTCCTCAACATCCAAATTTCCCCACTCATGATGTTTCTTTAACTTTGCATGACTTCTTTAAAAATTTTAGGTGTGATTCTCGATAACAAATTTACTTTTGAGATTGATTGATTTAAAGTTCTCAGGCATCCTGACATTTACTTTTGAGAAACACATTAGATCTATGATTTCTTCAATTGAATAAAAAATTGGCTTATTGAGTCTAATAAGATTAACTGTGATCAATCTATTGTGAGGATGAGCTTTAATTCTTTCATTCTACCTTGTTCTCTTTTCTGGTCTTCAGCTGCTGATTCGCATCTTAATTTTTTGGACAAGAACTTACGGTCTATTAAATTTCTTATTCCTGATCAAGATATTAATCTCTGGCACCATTGTTCAATTAGTTTGTTATGCATGTTGCATTAGATTTTTCAAACTTCTGACCATTCTTTATATTCAGCTCTTCCTGGACAGTACCATCCTGGTCTTAATACGGTACTAGGTATGCAGTTAATTCTAATAGCCAGGCCTTCTCCATCAAGAGGCTCAATACTACACAGTGCTCTAAAAGTTTTATTCCAGCTGTGACCAAGTTGTGGAATGATCTTCCTAATTGGGTAGTTGAATTGGAAGAACTTCAAAAGTTCAAACTTGCAACAAATGTTTTAATGTTAAATAGGCTAACATAAGTCTCTTTTTATAGTTTATTTATGAAAGATCTATATAAATGTTGTTACTCTTCCTAAAATATTTTGATTATTCACTACTTCTCGAATAGTTTATCTATTTACTTTCCTAACTGGGCTATTGTTTTTACAACTAGAGTTGTAGCTTAACTAGTAATAATAATAATAACAATAACAACAATAGAAGCATCCTCTTCTTCTATCCTTGAATACCAGCAAAATTCTTGAGACTCATGGCTATAGAATTAAGGGTTGAATAAAGCAGCTGGAAACCTATGAGTACGAGAGCTAAATCACCAATACGAGTTTATTGTGGATAAAATCTATATATTGTTATCTTAAATACTAAGAAAGGCTGGTAATTCTGGTTCTCGTTTCATGTTGAAGCCTTCTATATCTCAAAGATGTTCTGGCTTGCATAAGGCTAATCAGTTACGTAATCTTATTCTAGATCACAATAAAATTTCCTACCTTGAGTATCATTACTGGTAATAGACAAAAATCCTTAAATACAAGTTTTGCAAGTATGGTTTGCATGTTGATTTGCTAAAGAAATGCTGTTTGTAGGTAATAAAGTAAAGTATTCTTGACATATTCTCCTTTGCTGATTCTTTAGTATAAGTTATTGCTGGTTTTTAGAAAATAAATTTGAGAGCCATAAGAATCTAACATTAGTTTTAGTTTCTCTGACTTGTTTAGTTACATTTTTAGATGGAATTTCATAGGCTGTAGCGTCCTTTGTGTGTTTTGTGATTACGAGGGGAAATATGGTATGTACCCCACTCAATCGTTGGGACATTTGTAATATCATCACTTGAATATATATAAAAACTACTACTTATATTTATCATTAACAAGTGCCCATATCCTTGAAAGCAGTACTTTGAAATCAGCTGAGAGTGTTTACATTTTTCGAGATGGGTTTGCATAGAAAAAAAGTTTATTTCATTGATATAGAATAATTCCTCGAATAGGCTATTTCCTATGAAGATATGCCAACTAAATAGTCGAATACTGCTCTGGTTATCAGGATTTAGCTTGCTATATCCAAAATCTGCTATAAAAGTGTCAGTTATTGCAAGGTTTTAATGTACATCCAATGTTGTTTAAAAGGGTTAAAATCATTCTAACCTTTCACTAAGTAGTTACTTGTGCACACAATAGAAACCATACCGTTTAACTATGGTTCTTATGATAGCCTACTGGGGCCTGTATTTACATTAACATTAGATGAAAAAAGATAATTTATATTGGGAAGAACTGGGCTGTACTCTTTTGTTCTTATTAGCTTTATACAAGCATAAGCTTATCAAGAATACTGTATTCAAAATGTAGTTGTAAGTCTAGTGAGAGAGGATGGCGTAAGCCAATTCTCCACTGCCTGTCTCTTCATTGGTATCCCATTTATCACTGTGTATGAAAGCTTATCATCTCAATATGCGAATATGACATTAACAAGGTAATCCTTAACAATAAATTGTGCTTTAATCCCATGTCTCCTCCCAAACTATAATCCTCACATACCTACACACGATAGTGACAATGCAGTACACATCAGACAACTGGGAGGGCTACCACTTATTACAACCTGTCACTAACAATCTGACTTATTCATCGTTCTATCACCCATTTTGTATTACCAGCTTGAGCTATTCTGCCCTGTTTGACAAAACAATTTGGTACACATCCATATTTAAAACCAAATATAGACATGGCGTCACACGGGAGGGTGACCTGGTAGAGGGAGAGAAAGGAAGGCATTTTCTGTGATTTTAATTAGACGGCAAGAATTTGGTGGCTTTCATGATTTCAGCATGATGACTACGAGAGAAAAGAAGAGTTATAACCCTTTTTTTCTCTTTTTACTCACCTTTCCTTTCTGTCCTTCTAGATTTCCTTCTCGGTTGTTTATTTTCAGAATTCTCTCTCTCCTTCAATGCTCCAAGGATAATCAAACGTTTCATTCCTGTACGAATCTGTAAATATAAAATAAATAATGTTATTAGAAATTTTTGATCATTCAATTTTATAAATGCTATACTTTACATGCCAATGCAAGTTTATAAAGAGAAAACTATCATTTAATATTTTTGAAAAAGCAGCACAAAAGTGAAAAAAATTACCACCCAATAAACTTATTCTCAGTTATATATTAAATATTTACAAAGATCATATTAGACAAGATGGAAAAAAAGCTGGACTTTAATCAGCCAAGAGAGCAGACAAGTTTTAGAAGCGGATAGTCAACAACTAACCACATCCATATAATTAACCAGCTAATGGCAAAATGACAAACCATTATGTATGGTGCTTAAGACTGAAAAAAACTCTTAATTCTGTCAAAACATCAGCAGTAATGAAAGCTCTTCAAGGATAAGAAATACATGATACTTATGTTAGAAGACTTGAATATATGGGATGCACAGGAAACCAAAAACTAATAAATTTAGAGAAAATTCCAATTAAGAGAGTTAGACAAGGAGACCTTTCTGTCCTAAATTATTCAGAGCATGCCTAGAAGTTTTTCAGAATTTAGATTGGGAAAATGTAGGAATTAATATCAATGGGGAATGCCCTAACAACTTCAAGGTTTGCTGATGTCTTAATTCAATTTAGTGAATTATGGAAGGAATTGCACAAAATAAGAGAAAATTTTAATAGGGAGAGCATAAATGTAGGACTGAAGATGATCATGAGCAAAACTAAGATAATGTTCAATGAAACTAGGAACACAATAAATAATAGTTGAGTATGAGGCTCTAGAAACTGTTACTGAATATATATATATATATATACTAAGGGCAGACAGTACATGCTTCCTCAGGAAATGAGACTGCAATTAAAAGAAGGATAAGTATAGGATAGACATTTTGGTCAACATGAGTCACTAATCGGGATGTTATGAGCTTTAAAGCCCATAGTGCAAGAACAAATCTTATGAGGAGCAGACACGCTTTTTACCTCTGGCTCTTACATTCATTTTTCTGTTTTGGCAAGAGTTTCACCATGACAAGGAGGGAAAAGCTAGCAAGACATCTTATTTCCATGATGAAGAAGAGAATTACTGTAGCTCTAGTAAGAGCTTAAAAACGTCTATTCTCAGCAATATTACCAGAGTTAGTGAAGAGGAGAGAGAGTGTGTTGTTGAGGAAGGAGTTGGACCGGGAGCCTTAAGAAGGAAGATATTGAGCAAAGGGATCTTTATTTATGATTAAATTATGATACATAACATGGTTTTGGATTATTTGTACCCCCAAAAATCAAAGAATTCCTAATAATCATAATTTATTAACATTGACTTTGCAAAAATACAGTACAAAAAAAAACTTTGAACTACCATATCTCAAAACTATACTTTTTGGCCTTCAAATTCCTACTTCTCCCTTAATTTTAAAGCTATAGTATTGAAATTTGGTATATAAGTTAGAGTTTACTGAATAAATTATCCATATCTTTTCAAATTTGTTTCATTTTTTTTATTTTGTTCCTAACTTTTATGGTTTTTTTTTAACATAAAATGAAAAAACTCATACCTCAAAAAGAAATAGTTTTGGAAGAAAATAAGAAATGTATTTAGAAGGCCTACATCAGGTCTATACATGGTAATACTGTAATCCCAAATCTTAATATTAATCACTGAGGGATGTATAGGAACTTAAAAAAACTTTACTTTCGGGATAAATCATACTGTGTCACAAAACCGAAGGTCAGAAGAAAAATCATATGCAGTTTGATGCTGCAAGTCAACCTATTAAATGGTAGGAATGTCAAAGTCCTGTCCTTAAAAAATGGCATTAGCCAGCCGGCCCCTTCAAGAGAAATGGAGGTGCTAAGAGTAAAATGTAGAGGAAAATAGACCAGCTCTTGGGCCTCAGTCCAGAAATGAGGAAAGATGTTATTAGCAAAGAAGGCAGAGAAAACTTGTTCATACTCTGCTTTATAGGAAACTTATATGATGGGTTTGAAGTTTTTTTTTTTTTATCAAGTAAACCATAAATCTGAAAAGTGTGAAAAGTTTTTTAGCATAGGATGGGCAGCAGAGGTATGATAAAATAAGAGAATAAAGTATTTGTTTAAAATGTTTATATAAAGACAATATTTCTATAAGGTGTAAGGTAAGCTGTGCCAAGTGTAAAGGTGGTCATAATTTAGCAATGTGTGGTACTGTATTAAACTGAATATAGGGCCCCCCCCCCACAAAAAAAAAAAAAAAAAAAAAAAAAAAACTGTAGAGACTGGTGATGACATGATGGATGCCTGCTCCAACCAGCATGGTGTCAGGCCACAACAGTAATAAGACTACAGAAGGTCCTCAACTTACAAACATTGGGAGATACCAACACAAATCCAACAGAAAATAACAAAGATAAGATAAAGAAATACTGTAATAAAACGTTATATCAAATGAGGCAGTAAGCAAAACAATATTTGTAATAACCTGATATCTATTTCATATTAAGGGGCACGGTCGCTATGCCAATATAAGGGGGTAAAGGACGAAAAACACAAAATCTTGAAAAAATTCACGGAGCTTCATATGGCAATGGAGAATATGTACACGAAATATTTTGTCAAAATTCCTCTTACTTTCATAGTTACAGAGTAATTAGTAAACGTAACTCAATAAACCAAAAACATTGTTCCCTACAAGAAAATGCAGTATTTATTCTGTTATCGTAAATTTTTATAATTATTACGTTTTATTATAAAACAAATTGTGAGCAATGGCATCTGTATAGATTCCATGAGTCACAAGACAAAGTATTACATGGTAATTACACCCTTCAGCCTTCAGTTCTACCACAAACATCAGGGAGTGTACATGTTTGAGTTTGACCTCTGACATTCACTCGCTTTTACGTCTCTTGTTCTGGGTTTCATCAAGAATTTCATCATACCAAAGAGGAAAAGAAAATTTCAACATCTCGCTAACAAAAGGAAGGAGAAAATTTGTTCTAACAAGAGTTCAGAAGTGGGTAGATCGGTGATATTAGCGGATTTAGTGAAGGAGAGGGATGATAAAAGACCAACCGTCTAGCCTAAAGAAGCAAGATACTGAGCAAAGGGATCTTCATTTATGACTAAATTTTGATAAATGACTTTGTTTTCGTTTATTAATATAAAAAAGTAACAAAATCCATAACAATCATGATTTATTACAATTGTCTTTGTAAAAGTACTAAGAAAAACTTTGAACGCCAGTATCTCAAAACTATTCGTGTTGACCTCCATATTCTATCTTCTCCATAAGGTTTGAAAATAAAGCATTGAAATTTAGTATATAACTTTGAAAGACATCATAAAACAATCAAATGTAGCCTTTTTCCAATTTTTATTCCATATTTTTTTTTTCCTGATTTTTAGGGTTAATTTTTTACCATAATGAAAAAATTCATATCTGGCCAAAAAAAAAAAAAAAAAAAAAAAAAAAAAAAAAACTTTCAGAAAAAAAAACTTCATTTGATTGGAGGTCTACATCAGGTCTATATAGGGGAGTAATCCAAGGTCTTTACATTGATTATCAAGGGAGGCGATAGAATTTGAAAAACACTCATTTTCACGTTAAATTCCTCTGTTGTCGCAAAACCAAAGGTCAGAGGCAAAAGTCCTATGCAGGTTGGAGATGTCCAAAATCCCCTTATTAAGTGGTATGAATGTCTAAGTCTGTCCTTAAAAAACAGCATTAGCCATCCGGCCCCCTTAAACCCAACTATTTGTGGACTTTTGTGGCTGGAACTCATAGCCATGGGATTCAGGTTAGGCCTACCCTAAGCCAAAATTTAAAAACATTGACTTACAAACAGCTTCTTGGAACTAATTAAGTTGGTAAGTTGATGATCTTCTGTATATTACAAATAGGTGAAGTAAAGGTAATGAATAGTAAGGAAGGCTTTGTCACTGCTAAGTTATTTGATAATTGTAGTGATCCCTCATATGTTAGTAGCAAGTTCATAGAAATTTGTACATGCAAATAACAACTCTGCTCACCTGGATGTAATCAGGGGGTGTTGGAAAAGGAAAATTGATAACAGGAAGATTCATAGATTTCATAATCAGAATTATATCATCAATAGGGCGTTGTTGAATTTCCGCTTCAGAAAATTTTTCAAATTCCTGGTCAAAGACTGCTGAAGAGTAGAGTCGATAACAATGGCCTGGAGCAGTACGTCCTGCACGACCAGCCCTTTGACTCGCTGAGGCTTGTGATGTCCAGGTAATATGAAACATGGACACTCCAGTTACTTTATCATAAACCTGCAATAATATATCAAAAATGTAGTTTAAAAAAGAATTAGCAATACAAACCACAACCTACAGTACTTAATCCTAAATTTGTAGTCATCATGAATACAAAATACTCCAATCCTGATTTAAAAGACATTAATTTCCATAAAATCTATTTCAATAACCAACACATATTCACATGCTTCAAGGGATAGCTTGACAACAATAAAATGTAGAAACACGTTTCCCTAGATTTAGAACAGCCTATCTAGGTTATTCACACCTCTCACCACTATTGTAAACCATTAGCATTTGTTGATAATCATCTCCTATTTGCATCTGAGCCAAATAAATAGTGGGAAGGTGGAAGGGTATATACTGTACATGAATATTAGATTGGTAATGAAATAATAAATCTTATAAAATTTCATCATCTCCTCCTACGTCTATTGAGGCAAAAAGCCTCATTTAGATTTTGCCAGTCGTCTCTATCTTGAGCTTTTAATTCACTACTTCTCCATTCATCATCTCTAACTTTGCACTTCAGAGTCCTCATCCATGTAGGCCTAGGTCTTCCAACGCTTCTAGTGCCTTGTGGAGACCAGCTGAACGTTTGGTGAACTAATCTCTCCTGGGGTGTACGAAGAGCATGCCCAAACCATCTCCATCATCATGGTCTCATCCACATATGGCACTCGAGTAATCTCTCATACAGTAATACCTTGACATATGAGTGTCCCAATATACGAGAAATTTGAGATACGAGGAAAGTTTCGAGGACATTTTTGCCCCCAGATACAAAACAAATTTGAGATATGAGACAGTTCCCTATGCGTCGCGTAAAGTTATCTCCGAGCATCGGCCGTAGTGATTGCATTTTTTACGTGTTTTTTGCGTTAATCAGTACAGAATTCAGTGAATAAGCAATGGGTCCAAAGCAAGCGAGCACAAACAAGGGTAGTGAAAAGAAAAAACATATGATGACAATCGAGATAAAGCATGAAATAATTGAAAAACATGATTGGCGTACGAGTGACTGAGCTGGCTCGCCAATATGAGAGGAGTACATCAACAATATGTACCATCATCAAGAAGAAGGATGTTATAACGAGCACCAAGCCTTCCAAAGGACTAACCATCCTTTCTAAGCTGCGCGGTGATATTCATGACGAGATGGAGAGGCTCCTTTTAATACGGATAAAGGAAAAATGAAAATTAAACATAATTAGAATTAAGTTTAGTGTAACGTAAGATTAACATTTATTTTTAAGTGAGTGTACAGTAAGCTAATTTCATTTAAGTTAAATTTCAAGTTTAAGTTATGTTACGTAGTGTTACAAAAGTGTAGTGTACCGAACGTGTTGCCGTCAAGTCTCTCTCCTCCCCTTTCTCTCTCCCTCCTCCTCCGCACACACCGCCGTTAGCCGCTACCGTCTGTCTCGAAGGTAAGAACTCCATAATAATGTCAAATTTTATTGCAGATCATAACCAGTACATAGGTATTTGTTATTTTGTGAGCATAGGTTGTGAATTAGAACAATTAAAAACATGTTTATCTACTGTAATATACTGTTTTTAGGTGTTTTTTCAGAGGGTTGGAACAGATAAACTTTTCTTTAGTTATTTTACATGGGAAAAATTGATCCAAGATACGAGCGAATTGACATACAAGCTCGGGTCCAGGAACGTATTGAGCTCGTATCTCAAGGTATTACTGTAGCTTCATTTCTAATACTGTCCTGACATTTAATTCCCAATATCCTTCTGAGGGGTTTGCTCTCAAATATGACAAATTCAGAGATAATTTGTATTTTTTCCTAATACAAATCTAGAGTTATTCAAGTGGCAGCTGGATGTAGCCCTTAGATTTTAATTGCGAGGAGGCAACTCTGCCTAACCACTTGAACGGGTTATTTGTGTGAATGACTCGCAGCTCTTGTCTGTGGATTTATGATTAGAGTTGCAATTTAAACACCTCTCTCCAAGTCCACATTTCCATGGTAAGATTTTGGAGCATATAACCCATATTCTCTCATTTTTGCAAACTTTAGACGGGTGTCCAAATCTAAAAAAGTTAAAACACTGCAATGGCTTCTGCTTGAATGGTCGTACTTCAATCATTTCATTTTCAACAAAAATATGGAAAGGTACATCAGCATCCTGGAAAGTAAGTATAATCATTGATGTACCTGGGACTTTGTGAACTTTCCATACATTTAGTGGACACATGGCCAGTATCTCCTCCTCTGTAAATTCATACAGATCTCTTTTAAAAACTACTCCTCTTCTGTAACTAAAATTTATGTGGGGTTTGACATATAACTTAATATCATCATTAGTTGTATTTAGGTTGGACAGTATTAGAGATTGTGCTTGATTTGGCATGGATAAGGAAACTATTTTTTCCAAAATGAGATATATCTCCCAGTGCAATAGTTCCTACTTTTTTTCTGAAGTAGTTTACATATTTTAAAATAATTCCCTGTAACCTCCTTTGATTCAGCTACAAGCCACATTGGTGGGTTTGGCTTTCTCTGGGAATGCATAACTAATTCAGCGTCTTATTCAAACCAGTCGGCAGGCCTATATACATCAAAATCATATGGTACATTATTGCATTGCAGCCATAATATTCAATTTATTAATTTTAATATTATTCAAGTTATTAATTTTAATATTCAAGTTATTAATTTTAATATTATTCATGTTACTTACTGCTTTAAATGCTTCATCATGACTACTGTAAGATATCCATGAATCCCATTTATCATCTTCAAGTTTCATCCTTATTTCTTTTATACATCCATAGCACACAAATGCTTTATATAGATTATCATAGTTTGTGTCGATTGGAATTTGGGTAATATGAAGAATGTGAAGTTTTCTCATGTTACCCAAATTACTCAATTTTGGAATATCAGTAGAATGGTCCTTTCCAATTCTGAGGTAATCAACAGAATTTTCCTTAATAGAGTTGCCAGAGGTTTTCAACAGTGCCGGGGGGAGAGTAATCGTATCCAGGGGATGGGGATCCGTTGTTTGAAGAATCCATAAGTGTGTTGAGGTTAGAAAAGAGGTGAGTTTGATTTACCTGCCCGAGAATACTATGGCATCACATGTCGGAAAGGAAATTTGCACTCTCCACTATTGGCACAATGAGAGTATACTTCCCAGATGGTCCACTCCATACCCTACTCGAAGGATAGCACCAAAACAGATATAGAGGCACAGGCATAAGCTGAACCCGCCTGTTAAGATTGAGACCAAAAAACTATGGAATCATCCTCCCCATATCTGTGATGACAGACTTCTGGCCAAAAACCGAGAGTCCTTCCCCAAGCATTGGATCCCCCTGGATTCCAAAGACCCAACACTTTAGAATAGTTCTGCCAAAAAGGTCCGAACCATCTTCGGGATGGCTGAGATCATCCAATACTCTAACATATAGCTTTAAATGCAAATACCTCCCAATCGTGACACCTCTTCCCATTCATCGAATCAGGCAACAATAACGGATGTAGAAGCACTCATGCCAGCAGCTATAGTGGATGTAGAAACATACAAGCCAAAATTAAAGAAAAAAAATTATATATATATATATATATATATATATATATATATATATATATACATATATATATATATATATATATATATATATATATATATATATATATATACATACATATATATATATATATATATATATATATATATATATACAGTGAACCCTCGCTACTTCGCGGTTCGACCATCGCGGATTCACCACTTCGCGGATTTTTTCCATAACCCATATATATATATATATATATATATATATATATATATATATATATATATATGTATGCATGTATTTATGTATATATGTAGGTATGTATATGTGTATACATATAGATATATATATATATACAGTACACACACACACACATATATATATATATATATATATATATATATATAAAGTAGGAAGATGTGATGTAGTTCTAAGGGAAAAGTATGGGAAATATGTCTGGGTAATAAGCAAAGCTCTACCTCCAGTTTGTTTCTTCATTAGGATCAGAGATAAATGTAAACAAAACATTGGTTGCCATTTTTTATCGTGCTTTTAAGCATGTTTAGGAAATGCATGATATAAAATCACCTTTAATATTTGTGCCTGTTTTAGTTTAGGGTACTGTAGTACATGCATTAAGTGTTCTGTACATTAAAGGGTAGTTTGTTAACAGTACTACGTACAAGGGAAGGTTTTAAAAGTCTGAATATACATGTTGAATAAATAGGTAAATATGGTGTCACTACTTCGCGGATTTTCACCTATCGCGGCCGCGTCTGGAACCTATCTACCGCGATAAACGAGGGTTCACTGTATATATATATATATATATATATATATATATATATATATATATATATATATATATATTCATAATATATACACACATATAATAAGGGAAACTTTTCTCATAGAGTTGGGACAATAACACAAAAGACAGTTTATAAAATTAGGAGAAGGTCGAAGCAATATTAAGAGGAAGAAAAAGATCAGTGAGAGAGAAATTTAGATTCAAACTGGGGAGCAATTTTCCCAAGTTCGAGAGCCCTCTTCCCCGTCACCAAGCTTCAGCAGGGGAATGATATGCCATGCTGAATCTCAATGACTTCATCGAGGCAATCACTCGTTAAGAGGGTTGTCAGGGGAAGGAGTGCAGACCTTGGCACATGAAGTAGAAAATGCAGCCACAGGATCCACTAGCAGGGCAGCAGACAAGACCTCCGAAACTACCCCGTCGACGAAGGTCTAAGGGTTGACGTTTGATGCTGACGACTGCTGTAGATCAGCATCCTGGTGCAAGACCCACAGCAACGCCTCCTTGAAAGGAGAACCGGGCAAATCCAACAAAGGCCACATCTGTAACAAAGGAGAATGAAGTAAGACTTCACTCCGGGGGAGGGCCCAGGGCCACCTCTCTAGGGGAGGCAGCACCGTCTCTCGATAACCGAGGTTGACCAAGGGTTAAACGGCCCACACTGCTACTCGTCGGCCCCCTGGAGGAAGCCGTCTAAGTAGGAGCTTTGGAAAATAGGTAGGGAAGCGGAGGAAGAAGCCTTGGGTTTCTTTTGCTTTGAAGCAGTCTTCGAAGGAAGAGAGTCCCGCTAAGACTTCTTCTTCCACCTATGCCCAAATCTTTCCCACTGGGAGGCAGACTACTCATGGCACTCATTACACTTGTTTGTTTTATCACAGCATTGACCTCTGCAGACGAGACAAAGATTGTGAGGATCTGTATCCTCTGAACCAAGGCAGGTACGCATGGCGGGTGGAAGAAGTCAGCACACACACGCACACACACACACACACACACACACTCACACTGAATAAGAAAAAGACAAAACAGATTAATGGCAGTCCAAATTGATAGAAAGGAGGAAGAGCGGTAACAACCGTTCTCTATCCGAGCCAAAAGCAAAATGAAGCTTAGCCCTACGTGTGTGGGTGAGAGTGGTAGCTAGCTACCACATACTGCCCCCCTTAACTAGCAAGATGGGTAATTAACCCGAGTTAAATTCTAATGGTTAGTCCTTTCAGCGAACGTCCTTTCAGCTTCGCTGAAAGTAATACCCCAATAAATAGCTTTAGTTTGTATTCCAGTTTCGGAACAAAAAAATATTCTTTAAAATCTCAAAATCAAGATTTTGAATTAAAAAAAGTTAAAACTGATTTGTTATAAGTGAATATCTAAGTCAAAGTGAATTGTGGGGTGAAGAAGGGAAACAAAAATGTCACAAAGCACTCTCATCATGACAGACAGAACATCGTGATTGTCAAGGAAAAATAAAAAAGTTTACTTAAATATCTTGGATCTCCCTAGTAAATAACAAAAATAGCAACTTCAAATATGAAAACTGAGGTACGACTGTAATACAACAATATAATACAATACACAGTACATAAGGGAATTAATTTCATAGTAATAAAATGATATTTTGATTATAAAATAAATTTTTGAATATACTTACCCGGTGAATATATAATAGCTGACGTCTCCGACGGCTCGACAGATTCCAAAAACTCGCGAGCGATCGCCGTGAAGGTTGCGGGTGTGACCACCAGCGCCGACTATCGGCCAGATACCGCATATACTTGTCAATTTCTCCAGTTCTTCTCAGTCCGCTGGGTCTCTATCAGGGAGGAAGGGAGGGCCTTTAATTTATATATTCACCGGGTAAGTATATTCAAAAATTTATTTTATAATCAAAATATCATTTTTAAATATTAAACTTAGCCGGTGAATATATAATAGCTGATTCACACCCATGGTGGTGGGTAGAGACCAGTATTAATACAATAAAGGCGTATATGCTCAAGAGTTTTTTGACAATTATCTCATAAAAAACCAACTTAAGTATAGGTACCTGGTAAGGAAGCTGACTCTGATGATTACTTTGCCTCATTAGTCTGCTTTCCTCACGTAGCCCAGCCCTCCTCTCAGGATGCTGAAAGACTCCCAGGAGCTGTTATATCCAGGCCGAACACCCCTATAACAGGACCTCATCAATACCCTTAATCTGGGCGCTCTCAAGAAACAACATTTTGACCACCCGCTAAATCAAAAAGATTGCGAAAGACTTCTTAGTCTCCCGTACAACCCAAAATAAGATTAAAAATTTCAAGAGTAGATTAAAAGGATATTGGGATTAAGGGAATGTAGTGGTAGAGCCTTCACCCACTACTGCACTCGCTGCTACGAATGGTCCCAGTGTGTAGCAGTCCTCATAAAGAGTCTGGACATCTTTCAAGTAATATGAAGCGAATACCGACTTGCCTCTCCAAAAGGTCGCATCCCTAATACTTTTAATGGATCTATTTTGCTTAAACGCTACTGAAGTTGCTATCGCTCTGACTTCATGAGCCTTGACTTTAAGTAAATTACGATCCTTCTCACTTAAATGAGAGTGTGCCTCCCGAATCAAAAGTCTAATTAATAAGACCACGCATTCTTAGACATGGGCAAAGAGGGCTTTTTAACAGAGCACCATAAAGCCTCTGAACAACCTCGTAGCGGTTTAGCTCTGTATAAATAAAACTTAAGAGCTCTAACGGGGCACAGCACTCTTTCAACTTCATTCCCCACAATCTCAGAAAGACTGGGGATATCAAATGATTTAGGCCAAGGACGAGACGGAAGTCCATTCTTGGCCAAAAAACAAGTTGAAGAGCGCATACTGCTTTATTAGTGGAGAAGTCGATGTTATTGCTAAAAGCATGTATCTCACTAACCCTTTTAGCCGAAGCCAAGCACACCAAAAAAAAGTGTCTTAAGGGTAAGATCCTTCAGGGAGGCTGAATTTAATGGTTCAAACCTGTTTGACATAAGGAACCGTAGGACCACGTCCAAGTTCCAAGCAGGAGTCGAAATATGACGCTCCTTGGAAGTCTCGAAAGACTTAAGCATGTCTTGGAGATCTTTGTTATTAGAAAGATCCAAACCCCTATGCCTGAAAACAGAAGCTAACATGCTTCTGTAGCCTTTAATGGTGGATGCAGAGAGGGAGCGACCGTTTCTCAGATAAAGCAGAAAATCCGTAATCTGCGCTACAGAGGCACTTGGAAGAGGAAATAGAGGAGGACTTGCACCAGTCTCTAAATACCTCCCATTTCGACTGATAGATCCTGATGGCAGAGGATCTTCTAGCCCTCGCGATCGCTCTAGCTGCCTCCTTCGAAAAACCCTCGAGCTCAAGAGAGTCTTTCGATAGTCTGAAGGCAGTTAGACGAAGCGTGGGGAGGCTTTGATGAAATCTCTTTACGTGAAGCTGTCGCAAGAGATCCATCCGCAACGGCAGACTTCTTGGAACGTCTACCAGCCATAGAAGTACCTCTGTGAACCACTCTCTCGCGGGCCAGCGTGGAGCAACCAACATCAACCTGGTCCCTTCGTGAGAGGTGAACTTCTGCAGCACCTTGTTTAGGATCTTGAAAGGTGGAAAGGCACAAACGTCCAGGTGAGACCAGTCCAGCAGGAAAGCGTCTATGTGGGCTGCCTCTGGATCTGGAACTGGAAAGCAGTAAGTCGAGAGCCTCTTTGTCAGTGAAGTCGCAAAAAGATCTATGGTGGGTTGACCCCATGTCATCCATAGCTGTCCCACCAAGTCAGACATGTCTAGACTGAGTTGGAGATTGGGAAAGAGATACTCTCTAAGCCCTTCTCCTTGTTCCAATGGTTTAGGTGAAATTGGAGAGGGCAAAGGTTGAGTCTCCCCAGAGAGATAAACTACTCCAGCGATGAAAGAGTTCCCACGAGGCTAGTTCAAACTCTTACAGAGCAACTGTTTTTCTCTTGCAAGTGAAGGACTTTTAACAGAGCTTGTTCCATTCTTGTGGGAGACGAAAAGGCCCGAAAAATCCGACACTGTATCTCCATTCCCAAATAAAGAATAGTCTGGGATGGGGTACTGTAAGTTACGACTTCTCTACGTTCACTATGAGACCTAGCTCCTTGGTTAGGTCTAATGTCCATTAGAGGCTCTCCAGACAGCGATTTAATGACGACGCCCTGATTAGCCAGTCGTCAAAATAAAGGGAGGCTCTGAATCCTCAAAAAATGTAGAAAGCTTGCTACATTTTGCAAGGGCCTTGTAAAAACAAGAGGAGCAGGAATGAGGCCGAAGTACAGTGCTCGAAATTGGTACATTACTTTCCCGTCCACAAACCTCAGATGTTGTTGAAAGTTTGGATGAATCGGGATGTGGAAGTATGCATCCTGAAGGTCGAGAGAGACCATCCAGTCGCCTTCCCTTACTGCTGCCAAGACAGATTTGGTGGTCTTCATCGTGAAGTTTGTCTTGACAATGAACCCATTGAGCGCACTTACATCTTAAGTACTCCTGCAGTGAAAGTGGCTGCCAGATCATTGGAGCCATCCCTGATAGCCTTGTTCCTGCAGTGAACATGGCTGCCAGATCATTGGAGCCATCCCTGATAGCCTTGTTCATGCATGACATAATTGTACAGCAATACATTGACAGCTGGAGAGACCTTCTTACTTAAGGCTCCCAGGGACCAATCCAACAAATAAAAACTTCAAACGCTCGAAAAAACTTCTAACAGGAGATGGTCTAGCTCTGAAGCCGACCATAAAATCTTGGAGCGTCTCATGGCTAGACGACGAGGAGAGTCCACAAGGCTTAAGAAGTCTCCCTGGGCAGAGGCAGGTACTCCCAAGCTGAGAACTTCTCCTCGAGCTTCTCCTGTGTCACACCAGATGCCCGAGCGAGAAGCTAATTAAGAAGGAGGAAAAGCAAAAGCAGACTTTCCTAAACTTATCCTGGATTCCAACCAGTCTCCCAGTAAGAGCATGGCCCTCTTGGAAGAACAAGAGAGAACTGACTTCGTAAAAGTAGGAGTCGAAGAAAGTCATGCCAAGAGTAAACTCAGACGGCGGAGCAGCTGTTACAAAACGAGTAGGACAAAATTTCACTAAAGAAATTCATAATTAAAATACAAGGGATTGTTGGACCACCCTAGGTTATTCCTCTTCTGAATGACTCCCCAAAGGTACATTAGTTGAAAGGGGGTCATCAACTTCTTCAGAAGGCACATCATCTGATAAATCTAAAGTCTTGCGAGAAGGAGATTTATATTCAGAATGACGTGAAGGAAAAGCCTGACAGGCTACATCAACTTGTATATGAACAGAAGTTAAAGTTGGAGGGTCGATGTCACGTTGTGACTGCAGAGAATGTTATTCTACTACACGTCGTGACAGAAGTAACTGACGTTCAAACGTCCCGTAGTAACAGCGGTGACTGCTGTCCGATGCTATATCGTGACAACGATGACTGACCCTCGACGTCACGTCATGTCTACAGTGTCTACCGCTCAACGTCACGTCGTGTCTGCGGTGTCTGCATCTCAACGTCACGCTGTGACTGCGTTGGCTGACGTTCAAAGCGATCAAAGTTACATCGAGATTTATGCTCCGCATCTCGCTTAACAGCAAAGCTGTCACTAGAGATAACGTCAGCGTGGCATAACAAAGCTCGTTTAGAAGGTTGAAGACCCGAATCACGTATCCCAGAACCGTGACGTACAAAAAGCAAAGGATCCTTTCGCACAGGAACAGGATCGAAAGCTTCTATTGAAGAAGAAAGCTTTAACAGCATATCTTGCAAAACACTTAACTTCGGATCAACCTGTGACTGCGGTGGCTGACGTTCAAACGTCACGTAGTAAACAGCAGTGACTGCTGATCGATGCTATATCGAGACTACGGTGACTGACACTCGATGTCACGTTGTGTCTACGGTGTCTACCGCTCAACGTCACGTCGAGTCTGTGGCAGAAACGTCTGTACATGAACGTCATCGCTATGAACGGAACTCTTATTATGACTACAGCTAGGACGTTGAACTTGTTCTGAAGGAACTAATAAACGTTTCAACCGTCTCGAAACTTGACGCCCAGGCTTTTAAAGAGACGAATCATCGGAAGACGAGGAGAAACTTCGTCTCTCCTGTCTTATGGCAAGGACGTGCTTGCCGAGCAACGTCTGATACCTTTGAGGGAACGTCTGTTCGTTGGTTTACACTCCTCACTCCCTTAGGTCCTACGACATTCCTTCTCCCTGGTGCAGGGGAGCCTGAAAGAGGTCTCGGACTAGGCAAGTGACAAGCACGAACAAACGAACCCTCCGCAACACAGAATATGTTTTTTGCACTTACTTCACTGATATCGCATTTTTTAATAATTTCACATTAGACATGAATAAAACTGATTTCTACCTGAAGCACGCAATTCTCCCTTACATCAAAAGGTTAGAATTGCGAAATGAGTCGTATAATGTAAGCACATTAGTACAAAATGAAACACACATGCAAAAATCAATAAACATATACATATGTATCGAATAAAACGGAAATATATAAAGTTAAAAAGATCAGTGACTGGGGAGGAGACTAAACACTAGTTCACGAAGGACTACGTTTTCAATCTCTCACGGTACAGCGCCTTGGGACGAGAGTAAAAAACTGAATCGAGAACAACGTTACTCGCTCCCAAACTCCTTGTACAGAGACTTGGGACGAGAATAAAGATCGGATCGTTCTCTCTTTCTCTCTCTCTCTCTCTCTTGTCACTCACAAGAGAATGGCCCACTCACCTTTCGTCAATAACAGGTTATTTGACTAAAGGAAAAAACTGAAAGGACTAAGAAATTGAAAATTAATAAGTTCCTTTAAATTAGTATCTAAAACACTTCAGTTTGAAAGAAGAATGAACAAAACGTCAAAATCGATTTACTCTTTCTGCAAAGTGAAACCGTGATTCTCTCTTTCTCTATCGTAACGATAGAGCGCAAACTGCGTAGCATAAATAAACCAAACGTTAGTTCATCTTTGAAAAAACAGCACGAAGACTATTCAAAGAATATATTTCTTAAAATATTTTCTAAAAAATATTCATCTCATCACTCTTACAGAGCAACTGTTTTAAACTAAACAAAAATAAAAGTTGAATGGGCTCAACGTTGTTTAACTTCGTTTTCCAAGTTAGGACCGCCTACACAGAATAGGTAAAGGCCGCATATAAACAAAAACATAAAATTTATCTTGATGTTTAGTATAAATGGAAAGCTAATCGAAGAGGCCTAATAAAGGCGGGTGAGATATAAAATATAAAATATATAGAGGTAAATCTATAAATATCAACAATAATTTATAAAGTGATAAAATAATTACTAAAAGCCTTTAACACACTTCCGTACACTGAGGGAAGGGTTGGCCATTTTTTCTCTATGGAAAAACCAGAGATTAAAAAAAAAACAAGGGCAAAACACTTTTCCTCTCCTTTCAAAAGCATTTCTTTTGAAGATAGTATTGAATAATCCAACACGGCGAAAGCAATAAAACCAAAACCAAGTACTTCACCAATTCGGTCGAAAACTCGAGGTCATAAAGCGAGCGGAACCAACTTGTCGACAAGACCGACAGAGAAGAACTGGAAAAATTGACAAGTATATGCGGTATCTGGTCGATAGTCGGCGCTGGTGGTCACACCCGCAACCTTCACGGCGATCGCTCGCGAGTTTTTGGAATCTGTCGAGCCGTCGGAGACGTCAGCTATTATATATTCACCGGCTAAGTTTAATATCTAAAAATGAAAATTTCATAAACACAACAACTAACCTTTTTCTTAACTTTTCCAGAGTCAACCACATACTTAATATTTGGAATAGTAAGAGATGTTTCAGCCACATTAGTTGCTACTACACATAATCTGGTGCCCTCTGGTGGAGGTTGGAAAACCTGTTAAAAGCATAAACAACATGTATAAAAACTGCAACTGAAATTTAATATTATTATTATTATTATTATTATTATTATTATTATTATTATTACTTGCCAAGCTACAACCCTAGTTGGAAAAGCAAGATGCTATAGGCCCAAGGGCTCCAATAGGAAAAAATAGCCCAGTGAGGAAAGGAAATAAGGAAATAAATAAATGATGAGAATAAATTAACAATAAATCATTCTAAAAACAGTGACGTCAAAACAGATATGTCCTATATAAACTATAAAAAGACTCATGTCAGCCTGGTCAACATAAAAACATTTGCTCCAACTTTGAACTTTTGAAGTTCTACTGATTCAACTACCAGATTAGGAAGATCATTCCACAACTTGGTCACAGCTGGAATAAAACTTCTAGAATACTGTGTAGTATTGAGCCTCATGATGGAGAAGGCCTGGCTATTAGAATTAACTGCCTGCCTAGTATTACGAACAGGATAGAATTGTCCAGGGAAACCTGAATGTAAAGGATGGTCAGAGTTATGAAAAATCTTATGCAACATGCATAATGAACTAATTGAATGACGGTGCCAAAGATTAATATCTAAATCAGGAATAGAAATTTAATAGACCGTAAGTTTCTGTCCAACAAATTAAGATGAGAATCAGCAGCCGAACACCAGACAGGAGAACAATACTCAAATATGTGATTTCATATTTAATAGGTTATACAGTTGGTTGTCTGTGTCCCGAACGGGCGAAATCACGAAAAGCGAGGGCTGACTGTACTTCGTATCGATTTTGTGGGATCATCTTCTAAGTCTCATGACCCATGAGGACCGTGTGCTCTCAGTGATGAGTATGCTTTAAAGCCTGTTGAATGTGGTCTACCCAAGGGGTAAGAGTGCATTGTTTCTTGGGGTCACATTGGAGTTTCTCTGCCTCTGAAAATTCCTCAGAGGGAGTGTTTCTGCTACTGCTAAGATGTGTGTGGTCTGGCCCTTGCTTACTCTCAGGTGATCACAATCGGTGAGGTGATTATACCTCTATAGTAGGGTTCATATGCACTGCAATGCACTTGCCAACTGTTCTAGGGGGGGGCTACCTGATCCAGATAATCAACATCCCTAGGAGAGGGAAAACTCATAGCCGGTGAATGGTTTTGGATCTTCTGACGCACTTGAACTAGAGTGTGTGTTTATTCATGGAGTGCACATGAAAGGGAGTACTTGCAATCCACAGTGAGTGCTTCGTTTGGGGAGTCTGTATATGGGATGTCTACTGCGTGATTGCAGTAAGTGAAGCACTTGCAAACTGGAGACCGTTAGGTCACTGCTAGCAACCTAAAGTCTGGTACTCTTTTTTTTTTTTTTTTGTGCCTGGTACAGAAATTCCTACCATTCATATAAAGGAGAATGCACCCTAGAATGGTTGTGGTTGTGTGAGAACTGAGAAATCCAGAGAGTTTTCACGTGTCACCTCCCTAAAAGGTGAAAAGTTTAGATGCACTACTGATGGTGTGAATCCAAAGATGTGCTTAAGCCAAGGAGAATAACCTTGGTCTGAAGCCTGAGCACTTGTAGGTGAATGTGCATGTCTAGAAAGGTAGGATCTGACTGCCGATGGATATTCTGCAGGTGATCGTGCACTTGGGCAGTTCAGGAAATGTCTAACAGGAGAATAAACCTCTGACATGGGTTCATTAATCAAAGAGCACAAGATAGGGGAATAAGAATGTACAAAGCTTTAAAGTTCTGCTGAGAAAGCTCTTACCGAAGAGCTGCAAGTACAATTGCACTTGTATCTCTATAAGGACAAGATTCCTGGGAAGAGTGCTTGCGTGCCAGAATGGCTGTAAGTTCTTCGACAAGAGCACCTTCCCAAGGCAAATCTTATTCATTACTTGACGTGGACTCATAAGCTGAAGAGTACACACCCTGTAAGGACTACCTTGTTCTAGGAGATTGTGCGTGATTACTAGTAGCAGAACGGGAGCGACCATTAACAAGTGGATGTACCAAAGTGCTAACATACAAGCACCAGTATTCTTTTACAGGTTAGAATATGTAAGCACTAATAGGCACTAATAGGAAAGAATCCATGAGCACTTGAAGGTGAGCACGTATGAGCATGTCGAGGTAAGCACATATGAGTGTGTAGAGGCAAGCGCGTAAGAGTGAACCAAAGGATGTGCAAGAGCGCGAACCGGCAATCTCTTTTGAGCGTGATCCCTTAAGGTAAAAGGTACATAAATTCACCAAATCTGACAAGTGTGAGCTCAATAGGAAACATGAGTATCTCACCAAATATGTGCTAATAATACCATTAGAGTCAGATGACGAGTGAAACTGCTTTGAAGTATGTGCGTTAAAATGTGGGTGCGTAATAGAGCTATCCATGGTTCCGGTAGGAAAGCGTGCTCTTGCAAGATGAAATTCTGGTATGACCTTATTAGAAGCATCCGCACTGAGAGGTGAGAGCATGCCAGCAATGGTGTGCATGCATACCAAATCTATGGTCCTGGAACATGATACTTTTGAAGGACAATCTTCGAAGGAGAAGGGTGAGAGAACCTTCTCTAGGGAGGCTGGTCTCATTTAGAGTACTACAGATTTCTGCTTTTCTTAGCCTCAGTGATGAGTGAATTATTCACCTTCGCAGATGACAAAGTTGAATGCATTGGGCTAGTTGGAGAGGACGGACGAAGGGACGTCCTCTTCTTTGACCTGCTGACGAGATAATTGTGGAAGGTGAGGTTCAGTCATCAAGTGCACCTTACAATGTCTATGGCTGACATGAGGGGGTCACTTCTGCAATCTCTGCAGGGCTACAAAAAAAGGGTTGGCAGCTGAGGAAGATTTAGGTTTAGTGGTAGCTAAAGCTAATGTAATCTTCTACACTGATGGGATGCCCTCCAACCCTAAGGATGGCCACAATGTCCTTAGTGTGTTATCACTTGGGGGTCATCAACTGAAAAATTATCAAGCTCACTCTAAATTAGCTGGGGATTAGGCCTCTCTAGAAGTAGATAGGATCAACTCATTCAGAGCTTGCAATAAAGTTAATCTAAGGTCTCTATCCTTCTCCATCGTCCCTCTAGGTAAGGGTAATGGAGGAGATTTGGAAGCCTGAGTGCCAGAGGAGGTAGAGATTGTTTTAGAACTTTTCAACTTTGAGGAAGATCTCAGAGAAGTATCTTGCTTAGCCATCATTTTCCTTCTCTTACCATACTCAAACAACTGTGACGATGACCCCGATGACTCTTTACAGTCATGGCCTATGGAAGGGCACAATAAATGGGGATCCACTGAGCTCCTGCTCATGAAAGATCCACACCTACGGTCAGAAACACTAGGGCAAGACTGCATGCCTGCACTTGGTTTCTTCATAGTCAAATCCAACCAATCACAATGAAAAACGTCAAGTTATTAGTCAAGTTTAGTCATATCGTCAGTCGGGTTGCCAATCGCTACTTATAACTACAGATACCTTATGAAATTTTAACTACAGTGTTTACAGCTTTGCTAAAATCATACTCCTACTAAAGGACAATGGTTATGACCATGTAGGGACAAAAGGTTTTTTCTTCTTCAAAACTTTTTCTTGCATACCTTATTGGTGGAAGTTTGTAGTATAAAGTCCGTTTGGTGCATTGCTACTATAATCAACATCATTTAAAAATAAACATGTATTGGTAAGCAAAGTTAATTTCAAACCACTACATATGATCATTATACAACACCTTAACAAAATATGAAGTTATGAATACTGCACTGCAGGAAAAAATTTATGAAAAGACTTTTCTACTTACCAAATGTTGCTTGTCTGGTGGCAATACTGAATATAAAGGTAATACATATAGAGGCTGTTCATTTTCCTCAGTGCTCAAAGCATTCCTTGGTTCATTCACCTCAAATTCATCATCATATTCATGGATGCTATTGACATCATCAAGATGGCCGTCCACTATTTCTATGTTGGCATCATCTAAAAATGCTGGCGTATAGCTGAAACATTTGTATAAGTTGAAGAATATAGTGCTTGTAAAACAGTAGAATAGATGCATGTTTAGGACAAATTACCAGGAATAGATGCTTGTTTAGGATAAATAACCAGTAAAAGTACATAACTTTCTAAAAATATAAAATATTTTCAAATACCTCATACACACCATCTGTCAAAAGTTTTTACATCTATCTTCAGAACTAATAGATAGGAATAAGGTTTAAAACTAAATTGCTTATAATTTACTATTCAACTGATTGCAGAGGCTAAACCTCTTCAGAGTGTGAATGAACAGGGAATGTAATTCATAATTTTGTTTCAACTCGACAATGCTGTCTAGCTATGAGGGCTACATAAATTTGAAAAATTTGGAAACAATATGTATTTTTCCTAACCATACAAACCTGAAGCTCTTTACTATGGCGATACATTTTGGCGATAGCTAAAACTAGCTAGAAGACTTTTAACGAGGTGTAACTATCCACCACAGTAGCCATATTAAGCCACTTTGCAATTGCAGGCAGGACTTTCAGGGGTAGGTAATGGTCTTGCTACCCCTCCCACACACATACCTGTGAATGAGCTCACTTTGCTTGAAGATAGGACTTCAAGGGGGACAGGTCTGGCAATTAAGCTTGTATAAATAGCAAAAGGTTTGTATTGTTAGGAAAAATACAAATTATCTCCAAATGTCATTTGTTCCGTAACTGGAATACAAACATACGCTATTTATTAGGGGCGATTCACCCATTAGGGGGGAGGATGTCACTGCCAAACTGGCCTTTTGGCTACCCGGGGGCGCCTTATTTTGAATAAGTAGGTACCAAATATAAGAAGTCCCTGCACCTCACTAAACCTTTCTACGCAAGGTTCGCACCGTGGCATATATAAGCTGTGTGTTGAGATAAGCAGTGTGACTGTCAAGGTAAAAGTTATTCAGTCTTTGCAGGAAAACTGTTGTAACCAAGACTTTCCCAATACCACCTCGCCAGGGTATGGGGACACAACAGTACTGACATAATACTAGGTACACACAGAAGCCTGGCTTACATGCAGTGGTTTTAGGTCAGCTTGTGCAGTGAACCCAGGCTGCTGCTTTCCACAAGAGAGGGGAGGATGAAGAAAAGAATATGACCAGTCATACCTTTTCATTCCCGCAGACTAAAACCGAGTAACAGCGCCCTCAACCTTCTGCTACTTGTCCAATAAGGAGCCTGAGGTATTATACCAGCTGTTGTGCAGCCGCCATAGGGCCGATAGAGAACGTATAGAGCCTCCTGTGGGTGACGTCTTGCAGGTAGTGGGCTGTGAATGTATTTTGACGTTTCCACACCCCAGCCTGTAGAACCTGCGTCACTGAGAAGTTTCTCTTGAAGGCCAGGGACGTAGCTATGCCTCTGACATCGTGGGTTCAGGGGCGATGTGAAGGAGGGGGGTCTGGATTCAGGGGATGATCTATGACCCTGCGAATCCAAGCAGATATGGTATTCTTGGTGAACCTCCTCGTGTTCCTCCCAGTGCTGACAAAAAGTGAAGGCACAGGGGGACAGGCTGGTGCTGTTCTTTTGAGGTAAAGCCTCACACTTCTCACTGGACAGAGAAGGAGATGATCAGGGTCATCTGTTACAGAGTAGCGACTCGAAATCTGGAAGGAGTAGAACCGGGGATCCGGCACCCACAGATTCTGTGTCTTAGCAACAAACTCAGGGATGAAGTGGAAGGTTACCTCTTCCCCTCCCCTTGAATGGGCGATGTTGTATGAGAGACCCTGAAGTTCACCCACTTATTTGGCTAAGGCCAAAGCTAGCAGGAACACCGTCTTCCAAGTCAGGTTCATAGGGAGGTCTCTCCCGACTGAGGACAGGAAGTTCGTTACTCTGTATGAGTAAGGAAAGTTCTAGCGATGAAGGAGTGTCCATTCTGTTCAGACTAAGGGCAAGGCTTAAGGCTGAGCGATACGTTTTTACCGCTGAGACTGAAAGGCACATTTCTTCCCAAGAATACACAAAGAACTCCGCTATTGCTGGAAGTGGCATCGAGAGGAAAGATACCCCTTCCACGACACCAGCCACAGAAGACGTTCCACTTTGCTTGGTAGACTGCTGCTGATGATTTCCGCAGGTATCTAGACATCCTGCTCGAAACTTGTTGCGAAAATCCTCTCTGAGTGAGAAGATACTGAATAGTCGTCTCCAGGCGTGAAGTCGTTGAGAAACCACGGCCTTGTGGAAGATGTTGGCATGTGGTTGTCTGAGTAGATCGTGTCGTGGATTGAGTTCTCTTGGAGACTGCGTCAGGAATTGCAGAAGGTCCGGAAACCATTCCATGCCATAGTGGATCTATGAGGGCCATTGAGAGATTGACCGATGTTCTGACCTTGTTGAGCACCCTCCTCATCAGAAAGAATGGGGGGGAAGGCGTAAATGTCGATGTTGTACCAACGTTGTTGGAATGCCTCTTGCCAGAGAGCCTTGGGGTCTGGGACTGGGTAACAGTACAACGGGAACCTGAAGTTCAGGGCTGTTGCGTAGAGATCCACAATCAGAGAACCCCACAGTCAAGAGGACTTTGTTGGCTACTAGATGACCCAAAGACCACTCGTTACTCACTATCTGAGATGCTCTGCTCAGGTTGTCGGCGAGCACATTCCTCTTGCCTGGAATGAAGTGTGCCGATAGTGGTATCGAGTGATTCTCGGCCCATCTCAGTATCTCTACTGCTAGCTGGGATTGGGACTGTGAAAAAGTACCTCCTTGTTTGTTGGTGTAAGCCACTACCGTGGTGTTGTCGCTTATCACAACCACTGAGTGGCCCAACAGGAACTCATGGAACTATTGAAGGGCCAGAAAGACGGCCTTCATCTCTATGAGATTTATGTGGAGGTATTTTTCTGAATCTTTACCAGAGGCCTGAGATCGTGTGGTGCAGCACGTGGGGCACCACCCTTCTTTTTGAAGTCTGATAACAGCATCAAATCTGGGGGAGGACAAGAACAACTACGCCCTTCCACAGATTCTCGTCTGACACTTACCATTCGAGGTCTGTCTGTTCTGCTGTTCTGCTGGTCCCATGGGGATCAGGGTGACCGGGGAGTCGAAGGCTTGATTCCACATGAACTGGAGCTGCTACTGGAGAGATAAAGTACTGAGGTGGCTGTTGGGAACTAGACAAGCCAGAGATGATAGGTGCCCAAGGAGACAGCCACATCTGAGCTGGAAGTTCTTCTCTTCTGAGAAAAGGTCTTGTGACCTTTCTCAGCCTCATTATCCTGTCGTCTGTTGGGAAGGCCTTGTGGAGATTGGTGTCTAAAATCATGCCTAGGTATACCAGTCTTTGCATAGGAAGCAGGAAAGACTTCTTGAGATTTACCATGATCCCCAGATCTTGGCAAAGTCTTATAAGTTTGTCTCGGTGTTGAAGAAGGGTTGACACTGAGTCTGCTAGGATTAGCCAGTCGTCCAGATAACGGAGGAGACGGATGCCGATCCTGTTTGTCATAGATGACACTAGGGCGAACACACTGGTGAAGACTTGGGGTGTTGTGGAAAGACCGAAGCACAGCACCTTGAACTGGTATTTCCTGTTGAACAGGCTGAATCTTAAGTACTTCCTTAAGACGGATGAATTGGGATCTGAAACTATGCGTCCTGTGGTCTTACCGCTTACCTGACCTCGTCTGCCATCTCCATGCTGAACGTAGTTTGTTTGACAAACTCGTTCAGAGCCGAGAGGTCGATGACTGGTCTCCAGCCTCCACACGCCTTTTTCACAAGAATGATTCGACTGAAGAAGCCTGGCGACCCGTCGAGGACCTACTTGGGAGCGCCCTTCTCCAACATGGTCTGGACCTCTGCCCAGAGGGCTAGCCCCTTTGCTAATCCCATCACAAAGGAGTCTATCAACACTGCATTCCTGATCAGGGGAGGGAGAGATGACGTGAACGGGACGCGATGCCCTTAGCAAATCACGGACACTGTCCAGGGTTCAGCCCCGAGTTGCTTCCACCTGTTTAAGCAACTTTGCAGGCATCCCCCAAGTGGTGGACAAGCAGGGGGAGTGCCTATCCTAGCGTTTACGGCCATGGCCGCTCTCTCTAGGACATTTTCCTCCCCTGGAGGACATTGTGCTTTCCCTGTCCTTGGCCGGAGAGGGCTTCTTAGACACTACCTGCTTTACTGTCGTTTTGCTCGTCGAGGTCTAGGCTGGGTTAGACTGCTGAGGAGCTGGTGGTTTATAGGGCCTGGATGTCAAAGCCCTATGGAGGAGAGAGTCCTTGTGAGACTTCCTCCATCTCTCAGCAGCCTGCTCTGCGTCCTTCAGCTCAATAAGAGAGTATCCTTCTAGAGAGGATTTCCTGAGCCTAGCGAACTCTGCATTAGGGACCTGCTGATGGAATCTCTCAGACACTTTATCACGACGTTTCAAGATGATGTTTGCCCACAAGTTTGAGACTTGGTGAGCAATAAACTCGATGGTGCAAGTGCCTGAGAGAAGGAAGGTTTCCATAGCCTTCCTGGTACTTTCTTTGGAAAAATCCTTGGTCCGTAACTAGGATTCCCAGGCTCCCCAACTAAAGATCAAGCCATGAAGTAGCCTGCATGGCATACTTCACAACCTTCTGCTGATTGATGATCTCTGCTGCTGAGAAAGAGACCTGACAATTGGAGTCTCTCTCTATAGAGACCCCCTTGGTTAGCTCTTCCAAAGAGTGGAGTGGAAAGGCTGGACAAAGCTCGTCCAAGACCTCATAGTACCTCCATAGCTGGACTCGAGGAGGTGGGAGGAGCTTGGCAGGAGAGCCCGAAGGCTGAGAGAAGTCAGAGAGCTGTAGGGTGATCTTAGCCCTGGCACTCTTCAGCCCCTGGGACCAGGGCAAGGCTGCACTGGCCTCAGAAAGCTTCTGATTGCCAAAGACATGATCTAGAACAGTATCTTTGTTCTCTCGGGGGGTGGGGGGTATCTCTGTGTCAGCAAAACCATTGAGAACCCTGATAACAGTTAGAACTTGTCAAAAGACTTGTTCTGACCCTTTCTGCTACCCCTATGAGGTGGGACTGGCAGCGAAGTCTCCTCCCTCCACCCATGAGAGCTCATCTCGGGGTGGGCCGTGAAGTTCCTCGTAGAGGACTTTGGAAGTCTTAAGAGTACTTCTGTTGATTTCCTTTGGTAGAAATATAAAACTACAGAAACTGCATTCTGTGCTTTATTCCTATTCCTTTAGAATCTATATAAACTGACTAACTTAATTACAATTTTATAGTTATAGTAAACAAAAGATAAATGTCATATGGGTAATGTTACAATAGATTGGATATTTACAGTAGGGTAATTAGATTGTTTTCAGATAACAGTATGTACACAAAAAACTAAACAAGTAGTTACCATAAACATCCCCCTTTCTTTGGATTTTGACAAAAATAAGAAAACTAAACAAAATGATACAACATAAAATAAGGAACAAGAAAGATACATTGTCAACAATAAAAAATAAAACCAATAGATTATTCGCCCTTCATCTTTTCTTGCAGATGAGCTGATCTTCTTGGCAATTTAGGCATGTCACAAATAGGAGGATAGCTTGTTTGTTCACCATTAACATTGGTTTCCCTCGATTTACTAGCTTCTTCAATTTCTGGTATTGCCGATGAATCCTGTGTAGTTGGACTGATATGAATTCTATTTCATCTATAAATTCCACCTTCCTTTCCTTCAATTATATAGGATCGGTTTCCTTGTGCATGGCTAATGAGCCCTTTTTCCCAACCCATCTTCTCTGGATTTTGATAATATACAGGTTGCCCCTCGCTTAATGGTGTCATGTCTCTTGCAGTTTTATCATATTTCTTTATGGATTCTCTCCGGGTTTCCCTCTTTTGAGAAATTGGACTGTCACTGTTCATAATTTCAGGAATTATAGAGCGTAATTTACGTCCAAACATCATCTGAGCTGGACTGAGGTTAGACTCTTGACGTGGTGTATTTCTCAACTCTAATAATGCCAAATATTGATCTTTTCCATCTGCATGCGTCTTTTTCATCAAATTTTTTTACTATTTTAACTGCCGCTTCAGCCTTCCCATTTCCTTGAGGATGTCCCGGAGACATCATGTGTTCTATACCCCAGTCTTTAACAAAAAATTTAAACTGAAACGAACTGAATTGTGGTCCTCCATCGAACACTAATTGGGTAGGAATACCGTATCTAACACATATCTTCTTGATTAACGATATCACATGATTTGAAGTTGTTGACATTAGAAAATCTACTTCAGTGAATGAAGAATAATAATCAACGATGAGTAAATAATTTCTTCCAGAAATCTCAAACAAATCTACTCCAATTTTATTCCAGGGCCGGCCTCCGTCATCAACATCCATCAATGATTCCTTCTGGTTTCTAGGTTTATACTGCTGGCAAATGTCACATGAATTGACCATTTGCTTTCTTTCTTTCAACATCCCTGGCCAGAATATTGCATCTCTTGCTCATCACATCTTTCTATCATAACCAAGATGAGCAGCATGAAGCTTGAATTGATTGAATTTCGCAGTTTACTAGGAATCAGTATACGAGTTCCCTTTAGAATTTGCCGTCTTGGTAACTCAAGGAATCTCTAAAATCGAAGTAAGGCTTTAATACTTCCGGAATTTTGTCTTTGCAATCAGCCCATCCTTCCTTGATTACAGACAATAATTCTTGCAGCTCTTCGTTGTTTGTGGTTGCATCTCTTACTTCCTTTAAAATTGAATCGGGGTAATTTTTCAGTGAATCTATCATCCTTACTAGTGTCTCTCTATTTTCCTCTTTGGGGCAGGCCCTGCTAAGGGTATCGGCTAACAATAAGCTTTTTCCGCTTTTGTACCGATATTCGATGTCGTACCGGTTCAACCTCATCATTAAAACTTGTAAACGCATTGGAGCTTGACTTAATGGTTTTTCGAGAATCGAGGCAAGAGGCTTATGGTCATTATGAACAATAACATGTCGCCCAAATGTTTACTAGTCAAATCCCTCTAAACAAAAAAGCAAAGCAAGAACTTCCTTTTCAATCTGAGCCCAGTTGCGTTCATTTCTAGCTAAGGTCCTTGATACGTATTCTATTGGACGTTCCTCCTGCATAATGACTGCACCAATACCATCCTTGCTGCCGTCAACCTGTAATACAAGCTCCTTACTTTGATCAAAATAAGCTAGAACTGGTGCACAGGTCACCTTTTCTTTGATTACTGAGAAAGCGCGAGTGTACTCATCATTCCATTCAAACTTAGTATTCTTTCTTGTCAGTTCTCGGATAGGTTCTAAATCATCAGCCAGATTGGGTAAAAGCCTTGATAGATATTGCACCATTCCATAAAACCTCCGAATTCCTGAAATATTGGTAGAGGCAGGCATTTCTTTAATGGCCTTTACCTTATTTTCATCAACCATCACACTTGATGATGTTAAACGATGCCCCATGAACGTGATATCCTTTTTTCTATAAACAGATTTCTCTTCATTTAGTTTGAACTTATTTTCTTGACAATTCAGTAGTGACTGAAGATTTTGTTCATGATCACGCATTGCGTCGTGTTCCTCATTTCCAAAACCAATAACCACAATATCATCAGCTACACAGTATACACCCTGAAGGCCCTCCAATGCCTCATTTAATTTTTGCTGGAATATTTCACTGCTCACCTTCAGCCCGAAAGTAGACGAGCCCATCGATATCTACCAAAGGGGTAATCATTATTGTTAACTTGCTAGATTCTTCATCCATTCTTATATAACAAAATGCCTCTTGGACATCCAGTTTGCTAAATATCTTGGCATGTTATAAACTTGGCAGTATATCCTCCAAAATTGATAATTTGTAATATTCCCTTTCAAGAGCTTTGTTGAGTGGCTGAGGATCGACACATATTCTTAACTTTCCAATTGTTTTTTGAACGACTGCCATTTGACTAACCCATTCAGTTGGTTCAGTTTCCGGAATCAAAACTCCTCTTTTCACAAGAGTGTGTAACTCTATTTGAGCCTTTGATTTCAATGCAATGGGTAAATGTTGGCAAGATAGTATTCTTGCTTGTAATGTAGAATCTACATTAAGTTTAGCTTCTCACAGGTCACCAAGGTTGCTCATCTCATGGTCTATGTCAATTTTTGATACAAAAGCTTTATCATTGACAAACACAAATCCCATCTCTTGACATATCTTTGAGCTAAGTTAACACATTCGGTCATTTGAAACCATAATGAAGGTTACACTTTTAATCTCATCATTTTTGGGGTTCTTCACATTCAATGTCGTCTCGCCAATGGGCGAAAGCTTGGATTTATTCAACACGGCAAGTTTCACAGACGTTGGTCGCACTTGATCCCTTTTCACATACCTTTGACATATTGCATTCCCGTCAGCACCCGTATCCAAATGAAATCTAACCTCGGTATCATTTACAATTAGTAATGCAGTTAATCTATTTAAATTTTTCATTGCAACCGGTGTCATCCACATGTAATGATCGTAGCCTTCATCTGCCTCTTCGTTCTTCTCTTTAACAATTTTAACTGTTTTCTTACACACAGCCTTGAAATGGTTTCTTCCTTTACATGCTTCACAGACTTTTCCATGTGCTGGGCATTTTGATTTTTCAAATTCATGCTTATACCCACAAAATCGACACTTCACGGCATACCTGTCCGTATTTTTTGAGTCGGTAAGATCTTTATTAAAGGAACCATCTGTAGTTTTGGTTCTCTAATTGTTCACCTTAACATTTTCAGAACCAACTTTGCACATCTCTTTAGCACAATTAACTGTTGCTTCATAAGCCAAACATATCTAGACAGCTTTTTCTAAATTTAAGTTTCTCTCTTGAAGTAGCAGCTCCTGTAGTTTCCCTGTCACTGAAAACACAATTTTATCCCTTATCATTCGCTCTTTTTCTTGAACATTATATTTATCGGACTGAACCTTGAGTTCTATCAAAAATGAATTAAATGGCTGTTTGTATGCAGTTTTCCAAAACCTGAAGGACTGTAACACTTCACTGGTATGAGGACAACAATACTCTTCTAATCTCCTACTTACATCATCAGGATTATCTTTCTGTTCCTCTGTTTCAAAATAAAACTGGTCAAATATTTCTACCATTTGTGGACCTGTGCAATGCAGAATAATAGCAACCCTTCTCTTCTTGGATTTAGAAATAGCTCCGCTTGCTGTCATGTAGATGTTCACTTGTCTCCTCCATTTTTTTAAAGTATCAGCAAGATTTTCATCCAAGGGGTCTAGTGATGGAGGCAAACAAAACACAGATTCAGCCATTTTCTTCAGAAAAATATGTTCTGTAACACTTCTTTTTTTTTTGTTTTTTTTAGATTCTTTAAATAACCGCTGCCACCATGTTGATTTCCTTTGATAGAAATATAAAACTCTGGAAACTGCGTGCTGTGCTTCATTTCTATTCCTTTAGAAACTCTATATACACTAACATATTTACAGTTTTATAGTTATAGTAAACAAAGAGATAAATATCATTTGAGTAATGTTACAATAGATTGGATATTTACAGAAGAGTAGTTAGATTGTTTTCAGATAACAGTATGAACACAAGATAGATTGTTTTCAGATAACAGTATGAACACAAGCAACTAAACCAAGTGTTACCATACACACTTCAACTCCCTGCTGGGAAGAAGGTAGAACTCTAACATCGAAGGCTTGTTGGTACTATCCTTCCTGGTTCCTACCAGAGGTGGAGAGCTCTTCAAATGAGGGGAGATTTCCTCCAAAGATGGAAGAAAGGATGTCTGCCCCTCGTGAGGCTCCCTCGGCAGAGGTGAGTCGGGAGAGTGTCTGGGAGGAGTACCAGGGAGGATTGGCCTAGAAGGACTCGGCTTTACTCTAGGTGATGTAACAGCATCCAAGACTCCTTTTTCCTCTTCAGGGATGAAGCAGTCGAGACTCTGCTGGTGCAGACGGATGTTGAGGGGCTGCAGAGGCCTCTAAAGAGCATGATTGATTGATTGATTTAAAGTTTTCAGGCATCCTGACATATAAGGTCATTGACGCCAATATTTATTTTATATAAAAATTAATAAAATATTCAATTAGAACCATATAAGTTGAATGTCATTATAGAAGTTAAATAGTTATCAGAAGACCTGCTTCTGAAATAAATCTAGAAATGCCGCTCGCATAGTAGGACATATCATGTCCAAGAATCTTGGCAAGGATGAACATGCCATCCTCACCTCGAGCCTCCCATTTTCGGGGCATCATCTTATACCTCCAAGGAGATATGACATTTGTTACTTCTCTCATTTTATTGCCATCTAGACTATCCCAGTGCTGTTGCCATTTATTACAAAACAATTTCTTGATGTTAGGTAGGAAATCATTACAGGGAATGGGATACCTTCTTGGTAGCAACTCGGATGCAGCATTCTTCGCCAGTAAATCTGCCTTCTTATTCCCAGACATACCCACATATGCTGGAACCCAACAAAATTGAACCATTATACCTCTCCGTCCAATAATAAAAAGCCATTCTAAAATCTTTAAAACTAGACTCTTACTAGAATTAAAAACTTCTAAAGCTTGTAGGACACTCCTTGCATCACTAAAAATTGTAAAATTACCCTCCTATTCCAACGCTATTTTCTCAATAGCGGTTAGTATACCATTCTGTTCGGCAGTAAATATAGAAGCTGTTAGAGGAAGTGCATCTCTACAATTAAAACCATTACTATGTACTCCAAATTCAACACCAGCATCAGATTTGGAGCCATCAGTATATATAAAAGTCAATCCCCTAAGTACTACAACATGTTCCATAAAAAGAGACCTAGATTCTAAGTCGGTCATATTCTTCTTAACTCCAATAAAGTATTTACAAAAAAATACCTCTGGTAATTTCCATGGAGGCATTGATGATACCTTAAATGGAAGCACCTTAATTCTAATTATATTAAGACTGTTTAATAATTGTTTCACAAGAAAGCCATAAGGTTGAGGAGATTTTGGGTGCAACTCAAAGTATGTTGAGTGCCTTACAAGGCTTGCAGTCTGAAAGGCTAAAGAATTAGGTAGTCTTTGCAATCTAAACCAATACCAAATAATAGAAGACATTTGGTGAAGGTCTAGAGGTAACTCTCCAGCAACAACAAGGAGACTTGGCATAGGTGAGGTTCTAAATGCTCCTGTGGAGAATCTAATACCAGCATGATGTATTGAATCTAATATCTTTAACCGGCTTGGGGTGTCTGAGGAGTATATTTCACATCCATAACTAATTTTAGAAAAAATCAAGGCCTTGTATAATTCTAAAATAGTATTGCAGTCTGCCCCCATGATGTATGGGGCAATACTTTTGAAATATTCAGAGCCTCGAGACTTTTAGCTTTTAATGCTTTTAAGTGAGAAACCCATGTAAGCCTACAATTAAATATCAAACCTTAAAATTTAGCTTCACTTACACATGGGATCTGTTAACCTTTAATGTATATACCCGGGTCTGGATGTAATCCCCGGATACAACAAAAATGGACAATAGTAGTTTTACTTCTCAAGAACATAAATCCATTCATACCGGCCCACTGGATAATTTTGTCAATAGAGAGTTGTATTTTTCTCTCAACCATTGCCATTCTAGCTCCAGCAAATGATATTGAGAGATCATCCACAAATAATGTTGAGAGAACATCCCTGGGAATGACTGAGGATATCCCATTAATTGCTAGTGCAAACAGGGTTACATTCAGCACACTACCCTGAGGAACTCCTTCTTCCTGACATTTACTCTCTGATAGTTTCCCCCACTCTCAATTGAAAAACTCTATGTGAAAGAAATGACTGAATAAATAGTGCTAACTCCCCTCTTAATCTCAATTCATGATTTTTTTAAGTATACCATATCTCCATGTGGTATCACCCTTTTCAAGGTAAAAAAAGACTGTCACATGGTGCTGTTTAGAAGCAAAGGCTTCACAAATAGAAGACTCTAGTCGTATCAACACATCAGTTGTCGAGTGTATTTTTCTGAATCCACATTAAATGGGTGATAAAATACCCTTCTTTTCAAGGTACCACATCAGCCTTGCATTGAACATCATCTCCATGATTTTACATAAACAAGATGTCAATGCAATAGGTCAATAGTTTGCTGCTAAAAACTTGTCCTTACCGGGTTTTAAAAAGGCTAAAATAATGGCTAGTTCCCAAACACTTGGGTAATTATGATCACGCCATATTCTATTAATAATGCTTAAAATAAATAACTTTGTATTAAAAGATACATGCTGAATCATTGCATATGAAATTCCATCAGGTCCAGGGGCTGTATCATTACAAGTAGCAAGTGCAGAAACAAGTTCTCTTTCTGTAAAAGGAGAATTATAAAATTCTTCCCTTCCTGTTGTAATATTTAAAATCTTATTTTCTTCAATGCTCTTATACTGGTGACCAGGAGCTGCTACACACTTGCATGATACATTTGAAAAATTATCAGCCAGGGCATTGCTAACATCATTTGCTTCTGTCACATACTGACCGTTCACCTTCAACACTGGTGATGGGTTTGGGGTAAATTTGCCTACTATCTTTTTTATTTTCCTCCACACAGAAGATGTTGGTGTTCTACTGTTAATGGAGGAAACAAAAGACGCCCAAGACTGGCGTCTAGCTTCTTTCATGGCACGACGGAACCGTGCTCTACACTTTTTGTATGTTATCAAATTTTCATCAGTACGGCGACTACGCAATCTAGTCAGAGATTTTCTGGTGGCTCTGTATAAGGCTGTTAGTTCTGATGACCACCACGGGACTGGTCATCGTTCGAATAATCCTGTGGTTTTTTTTAATCGAATTGATTCCTGCTGTATGGAGAGTTCCATTCAGTAGGTCTATGGCATCATCAATACTTTCAAACTGTTCTGCACTCCCCTCAATTTCACTTGGCTCAAAAAATTTAACCCAGTCTGCCTTGGCAAGAATCCATCGTAGCGATCTTTGTAAAGGCAGACCCTTGTTGGTGTTTATAATGATTGGTGCATGATCACTGGTATGCCAATCATCTAATGTCCTCCAATCGAAATCAAGAAGGTAGCTAGAGCTTGTAATTGAAAGGTCAATGTATGACGAGGTACCTGTCTGAACATGGAAGTGCGTGAGCTCTCCTGTATTAAGGAGTCCGACATGCTCATTCTCCACAATTGATGAGATAATATTGCCCCTTGTGTTTGCCAAAACATCACCCCATAAAGGATGTCTACCATTCATATCTCCCAGACAGAGAAAAGGTTGAGGGAGTTGTTGAATGACCTCTACTAAATCATCATATAATATATTATCATTTGGGGTATAATATATTATCATTTGGAGGTAAGTACAGGGAGCATATTGTATATTTTCTCCATATATCAATTTGTACACCCACTGCCTGCAGGGGTGTACGAATAGAGAAAGGTGTTTGGGGAACATCTCGATGAACGTACATGAGACTTCTGCCATGGCTCCCTGCTTGTTGATTATATGGTGTTCTATAGTTAACATACTCTTGAGGACTAGGAGTGTTAGCATCAAGCTTACTTTCATGTAGACACACAATTATGGGGGAATGTTCATGAATTAGGATCTTAAGTTCTTCATATTTGGCCCTTAAACCCTGACAATTCTATTGGAAAATGGAGAAAACTATGGATGATTTCTGGAAGAAATCTTGGATGAGGTCTTCCCATTAGCATTTTTAAACCTAACACTATTACCTGTAGGTTTCTTCAGAGATGGTCTTGATATATTGGGTTTTACTTTTGTGTTTTTCTTTGTGTCCTTTTGATCTATTTGTTGAGGCAGATGGTGGACCTCAACTTGAATTTCTGATTTATTCAGTTTATCTTCTGGTTCATTGGAAACATCAACACACAAAACATCAAATTTATTTGAGGTCATAACTTTTAATGTTTCTAATGGAGGGGGGTGGGAGAGACGGGGGTCTCTCTCTTTTACAATAATTAGATGGTGGGATTCTAGGTTTTTGCACCTTTCCCACTACAAGTGCATCAGGTAAGTTGGTCTCAAGTGGAACCTCCATCAAATCAGGCAAGGACATGGTCTAAGAAAGGTTTGTACTAGTTTTTGTAATGGAGAACAAAGGCTGTACAGAAATGGGCAATGCCCTAGTGTTAATACACTGTGGTAAAGCCTCAGGAGGTAATATGCTTACCTCGTCATTTGACATTTTATCAGAGGGTATATTTCTTTTTCTAGAGCTATTGGCAGTACTAGGTGGGTTTGATTTTAATGCCTTAGCATAGTCTTTTGGCATGTCCCACACTTAAATGTTCCAAACTAGATTTGTTAAGGGCAGCTTCTTCCAACTTATACAGCTCGCAGCTCTGGTCTGTGGATTTATGATTCGAGTTGCAATTTGAACACCTCTCTCCAAGTGCACATTCTCCATGGTAAGATTTGGAGCAAATACCACATATTTCCCCATTTTTGCAAACCTTAAAACACTGCAGTGGCTTCTGCTTGAATGGTCGTACTTTAATTATTTCCTTTTCAACTTTAATTATTTCCTTTTCAATAGTAATATGGAAAAGTACATCAGCATCCTGGAAAGTAAGTATAAGCATTGATGTTCCACTTATCTTATGCACTTTCCATATATTTAGTGGAAAACATGGCCAGTATCTCCTCCTCTGTAAATTCATACAGATCTCTGTTAAAAACTAACCCCCTTCCATAACTAAAATTAAGGTGGGGTTTGCCATCTAACTTAATATCATCGTTAGTTGTATTTAGGTTGGACAGTATTACAGATTGTGTGCTCAATTTGGGATGGATAAGGAAACTATTTTTTCCAAAACGAGATATATCTCTCAGTGCAATAGTTCCTACTTTTTTTCTGAATTAATTTGCATATTTTAAAATAATTCACTGTAACCCCCTTTGATTCAGCTACAAGCCACATTTGGCTTTCTTTGGCTCTTTTTAAAACCAGTTGGCAGGCCTATATACATCTAAATCCTTTGGTACCTTATTGCAGAGAGCAGCCTCTACATTCAAGTGATTAATTTCAATATTATCAATGTTACTTATTGCTTTAAATGCTTCATCATGACTACTGTAAAATATCCATGAATCCCATTTATCATCATCAAGTTTCATCCTTATTTCTTTTATACATCCATAGCACTCAAATGCTTTATATAGGTTATCATAATTTGTGTCTACTGAAATTTGGGTAATATGAAGGATTCAAAGTTACCTCGTGTTACCCAAATTACTCAATTTTGGAATATCAGTAGAATGGTCCTTTTCAGTTCCGAGGTCATCAACAGAATTTTCCTTAATAGACTTGCCAGAGGTCGTCAACAGTGCCGGGGAAGAGTCCGCGTATCCAGGGGATGGGATCCGTTGTTTGAAGAATCCATAAGTGTTGCGATAAAAAAAGATGAGTTTGATTCACCTGCTCGAAAATACTAAGACATCACATGTTGGAAAGGAAATTTGATTTCTCCACTATTGGCACGATGAGAGTATACTTCCCAGATGGTCCACTCCATACCCTACCCGAAGGATAGCACCAAAACAGATATAGAGGCACAGGTGTAAGCTGAACGCACCTGTTAGGACTGAGACCAAGAAACTAAGGAATCATCCTCCCTATATCTGTAATGATGGCCTTCTGGCCAAAAGCCGAGAGTCCTACCTCAAGCATTGGATCCCCCTGGATTCCGAAGACCCAACACTTGAGAATAGTTCGGCCAAAAAGGTCCATACTATCTTCGGGATGGCTGATATCATCCAATACTCTCACGTATAGCTTTGAATGTAAATACCTCCCAACAGTGACACCTGACATTCATCGAAGCTGGCAACAATAACGGATGTAGAAACATCCATGCCAAGGCTACAATGAATGTAGAAAACATCCAAGCCATAGGAAAAAATGAATAAATAAATGTATATATTTCCATAACATATACTGTATACATATATAAAGGGAAATTCTTCTCACAGAGTTAGGGCAGTAACAGGAAAGAGAGTTTATAAAATTAGGAGAAGGTCAAAGCAATATTAAGAGGAAGAAAAAGATGAGAGAGAGAGAAATTTAGATTAGAACTGGGGAAGCAATTTCCCCAAGTTCGAGAGCCCTTTTGCCCGTCACCAAGTTTCAACACGGGAATGATATGCCGTGCTGAAGCTCAATGACTTCATCAAGGCATTCTCTCATTAAGAGGGCTGAAGAGCATGAAGAAAAAGCAGCCCCGAAGGCTTGCACCACCACTCTGTCCATGGCACCGAACCAGGGCTGCTTGCTCATGCTGGCACTGTCAAGAGAGGTCCCCTGAAGGGAAAGAAGGGACCAAAGGTTCCCTTTGAGGAGTCTCTTCCGGAGCCGGACGACACTGTGAGTCTGCCTTTGAAGTCGGAATCTCCGGGATCTTGAAGTCCCCTGTTGAGCCCTTTCCCTTTATCACCGGCGGTCGCGCTGTAATGCGTTTGCGGTGAAGGGAATGGGGCGACGGAGATCTGTTGCAAGAACTCTTACCTTTCCGTTCCTTACTGTTCTCATGATGGCCCAACTTTCTTGAAGTTGGAGAGACTGGTTCTGCCTGATGATGTTTGCTCAGTGCTAGCAAAGGAGAAACCTGCCTATGCGAAGGCGAGCTCTGGCGAGCTGGGGAGCGCTGATGCGCAGGAGAGCGATGTAAGCCGGAGAGCGCTGAAACGCTGGCAAGCACAGGTGAGCCAGAGAGCGCTTGCACACAGGAGAGCGCTGGCATGCAAGAGCGCGCTTACAAACTGGTGAGCGCTGGCGAGCGATGGTGTTCTGGAGAGTTAGCAAACGCTGATGAGTTGGAGATTATGGACGCGTTGGGGGCGCTGACGCACTGGAGAGAGCGGACGAGCTGGAGCGCGTTGGAGAGTGATAACGCGCTGGCGAGTGCTGACGTGTTGGTGAGCGCTGGTGTGTTGGAGAGCTCTGGGATGCTGGTGAGCACTGGCACGCTGGTAAGCGCTGGCTCGCAGCTGGGGTACGATCTGGCAGCTTAGGAGCACAAGTGTGCTGACGAGTAGGAGAGCACTGCGCAGGAACCTGGGGCGCTGGCGAATGACGCATTGGCTGGTGATGAAGCGTCAGCGATGATCGCTCAACAGGATGGTGCACAGAAGGATGACGCGCAGGCGAGTAACGTAAAGGCCACACGGCGAGCAGGCAGTTGCAGAAAAGAAATCAAGAACGGAGTTGGTAAGTCAGGAGGACGGCAAAAAGAAAAACGGCACGTAGGAAGAGCTGGAACACTGATGTGCCCTTTGGAAGGGCGAACATCCACTGTATCGCGCACGATCCAGAGGAGAGTCCAAGGGCGAAGTCCGAGGACTAGCGGCAGTTTCGTTAGAAGAAGGTTCAGGAGCAGGCAAAGGTCGACGGCCAGAAGATGACAGACGAGGAGGCTCCTCTGCGGAGGAAGGCTGCGCAGACAAGGCTGAAGAGCCAAAGAGATGTTTTTTCCCCTAAGGCGAAGAGGAGGGCGAGCGCGACGGGAACGATGATGCCCCTGGGAGCCGGTGGATCAGCAAGCTGACATTTAGCAGCAGCAGTCCTCCGAAGAGGAGTCTCTATGAGTGAACATCCCCGAGGGGTAGAAACACTCACAGGAGACAGATGAAGGACTTTGCTTCTCCCTCGAAGATGTTCAGCATGGGGGGGGGGAATGCAGTCAACAGCAACAGTGGAAGAGTCCACAGGGGCAGGGCATTGACAAGATGGGCAGCAGAAGGCACCTCTGACACAACAACCTCGACGTAGGTGAGAAGATCCACCTGTGATGTCGACGAAAGCTGCACACTAGCACCATGGCGAAGGAGTGTCAACAGGTTATCCTTGGAGGGCGGACCCGGTAACCCCAAGGATGACCACACCTGGAAAATGGGAGAAAGTCATGGACTCCCCTGGGGGGGAGAGGCAAGGCCGCTTAGCTAGGAGAAGCGACACCGTCTCTCGAGGACCGAGGCTGACCAGGTGTTAAAAGGCCTGCGCTACTACTTGACAGTTGATTGGAAGAGGCCGAACGAGCAAGAGCTTCGAAGGAAGGTCGGGAAGTGGAAGAAGAAACCTTGAGTTTTTCTAGCTTTGAAGAAAACTTCAAAGAAGAATTTCACTTAGATTCCTTCTTCCACCAGCCCCCAAACCTTTCCCACTGGGTGTCAGACTACTCCCAACATTCATTACACTTGTTACCACTATCACACCATTGACCTCTGCAGAAGGGACAAAAGGTGTGGGGATCGGTGTCCTCAGCAGACATGAAGGTACCGCAGGGCCGGCCTTCAAGTCCAGGGCAGGTACGCATGGTCGGCAGAAGTCAGCACAAACACACTGAAACAGAAAGAGTACAAAAAGCATTGATGGCAGTTCAAATATTTGTTGAGGATGAAGAGCGGCAACGACCATTCACCATCCAAACCAATAGTAAAGTGGGCTCATTCACAGATGTGTGAGTGGGAGGGGTAGTTAACTACTCCCTTCCCCTCGCGCTAACTAGCAGGATGGGTAGTTAACCCTCTCTAAATTTTAATGGCTCGTCCTTCGGTGAAAGTAATACCCCTAATAAATAGCGTAGGTTTGTATTCCACCGGTCTGAGCAATTTGAGCAAAGGTGAGATAATTAATCTCTAATGACTTCATCAGGTAAGTACTACATAGGAGCTAAGCTCCACACTTACACGAGGTATTGCCTGACTCTTACCTCGCCAAGAGGTCCGGGACATAACAAAAACATATTGTGTATCAGGTTATGCAAGGGACAATAGTACCCACCTGCAGTCAGAGTAGGTTAGCTTGCAGGGTACTTTGGATGCTAAACCCAAAAAGAGGGGAGAATGAAAGATGAGGAGGCCAGTCACTCGCATATTCATTCTAACCTTACAACTGGGTAATGTGCCCTCAGCCGACTGCTACTTATCCAAAAAGGGAGATGAGGTGTTAATGACCATGTTTTTTGTAGTCACTACAGGACCTATCAAGAAGCTATCTAGGTTCTTTTGTGTTATGTCTTGCAGGTAGTGGGCTGTGAACAGCTTGTAAAACCTTTGTCACAAAGAAGTTCTTTATAACGCCAGGAGTGTTAGCTGATGTCATGAGCTCTAGGTCTACAGTAGAGAGGAATAAAGTCCATTTGTAGGGTTCGTTCTATTACCTGCCTGGTTCAGGAAGAGATCGAGTTTATTCTCCCCTTGACTTTCCCTATATTGACGAAGATTCTGTTAACCTGTGGACAAGCTTAATGGTCTGTTTGAGTAATTCCCTCTGCGCCCTTGGAGGGCAAAGTAACAATTGATCAGGGTCATCAGTTCCAGAACGGAGGGGTAGTCCACCACCAACAGACAATTCAGAGGGAGGTGGATCTATTTCTGATAATTTTTAACAGTTGGACCCTATGAAAAACTGTCTTGTTACCTAGGCTTTCGCATTAGCCCTCCACATCACTAGAAGCTTCTTCTTTAGCACTTTGTGTGGCTTGAAGTCTGGAAGACTCTCCGAATAATACACCAGTAGGGGCTTAACCTTACAAACCCCACTGGCATTGGCACAGAGTGCAAGGGTAAGACTGCCCTTCATAGGCTTATACTCGGGCAGCTGCTTTTCCTCCGTGTGATATACAGGCATACCTCGGTTTACGTCGTTTTGACAAATCGTATTCAAATTTACACTGGTTGTCAAAAATAATACATGGAAAAATAAAATTCAAGTTTTAATTAATTTTGTTTAACTTTCCACAAGTATTGATGTCATAATATCAGTGGAATAGTGTAAAAAGCATTTAAAACATGTTCATTTACCATAAATAAGAATTAAAGTACAGTACAGTATATAAAATCATATAAAAAAGAAAAAATTGAATGTAATTTGTATTTTTCATAATGATACAACCCTGTACTTATTTATAGAGATTACTTCTTCAGCAAAGCTGAAAGATGAGCCATAAGACTTTTAGTGAGGTATAACCACACCCACCTGGTAGTTAGCAGGCAGATGGTGGGTAGCCCGCTACCCTGCTCACTCACACACCTAGGTTGTGTTACCACTTTTGCTTGCAGGTAAGACTTCTTTGGGGGACAGGTGTTGGTGGATCAATTTGTATAAATAGATGCAGGTTTGTATTGTTAGAAAAAATACAAATTACTTTCAAATTAGTCATTTATTCTGACACTAAATACAAACCCTACGATATTTACATGGTTGATTTATCCCTAAGGAGGGTGGAAGTCCGAACCAACTGGCTTTGGTATTTGACTTGGGGTTTTCTCCGTACATGCTCTGCGCGTAACTGGCAGAAACCCTAACACCTCGCTAAATCCGTGCAACACACGGCCAGCGGCTTACGCAATCTGAATGTTTGTGGTACTAATACAGTGATGCCTCAGCATACAAAAGTAATCCATTCAGGATACGGTTTCGTATCCTGGTTTTTTCGTATCCTGAGTCGCGTTTTACATGTAAATAGCCTAATCCGTTCCAAGCCATACGAAAAGACACCTTTTTTCCATAAACACGCTAAACTGTAGTAATAAACATGCAATGCAGCCATTTCTATCATTCAATAATTATCCCAACCGTTAAAAACAGCCTAATCCATTCCAAAAACCACCATGAGATTATTCAATAATGTAGTTATAGCCTAGTTATCCCCTCCAAGCCTTAAGAAAATGGTCCGTTTTCTTTACTACTGTATAAAAGTTACGGTACTGTATGTAAAGCATACAGTGAAGGTGTATTGTTACCTGTACGTACACCTAAATTAAGGATTGATACCCTGAAAAAAAGGTTACGGTTAATTAGTGTAATAAAAAAGTTGAAACTTACCTTTTGATTGAGACAATGTCCGATAGCGAAGTCGCGGCAGAGGAGGATGGCATAAGGCAGGAATCGTAACAAGTGACAGACTACGTACAGTAATTTACACACTTAACACATTAACACTTAAACTTTACGAAATAAAAAAAATGGCAGAAAAAATTAACACTTAACATTACGTACGGAAAACTATAAAATGAAAGAAAAAATTACTTCAACACTTAACGGTAACATAAAACTTAAAATTGAATTTTTTGTTGCTTTTTAATAACTTTACGTTTTTCACATTTTCTAAATTTCTTCTACTTCTTCATCACTTTCTTTTTTCTGTTTCTTTTCTTTACTTTCACCTTCTAATTCTTCATCACTTCCTCTTTTCTGTTTCTTTTCTTCACTTTCACCTTCGTCTTGGCCTACTAATACTGCTGGCCTCTTTAATAAGAAACTATCCATGGAAGCTTGTTTCTGCCTACTTTTCAACACATTTCTAAAATGCGTTAGGCAAACGTCATTGCAGTGTTCAAGCGCACGGTTGGTATAAACTTTTTCTGGATGTTCCTTTTCAACGTAGTCTGCCATTTTATGGAAACATGCGAGAATTTCCTTAATGTCTGCCGTTTTCAAAGGTGTAACATCCTCCTCATCACCGCTAGAGAACTGCTCTTGAACAACACTCATTTGCATCGTCTCCAACTCCTTCAGGTCGTCCGTCGTCAACTCCTCGTGGTGCTCCTCGAGAAGTTCATCTATATCCTCGGCGCTAACTTCCAGCCCCATGGACGTACCAAGATGTACGATGTCAGCCACCTCAGACTGCTGAATGGGTTCAGGATCGTCAACGATCTCGGCTTCGCCTCCAGGCTTCCCGAAACCCTCGAAGTCTCATGCAGAGACAGCATCAGGCCACAGCTTCCTCCAAGATGAGTTCAGGGTACGCCTCGAAACTTCCTGCCAAGCGAGATCAATGAGTTTGAGGCATATCACGATATTAAAGTGATCTTTCCAGAATTCACGCAGAGTGAGGTTTGTACTCTCTGTGACTTGGAAACATCTCTGGAAGAGATGCTTCGTGTACAATTTCTTAAAATTTGAAATAACTTGCTGGTCCATGGGCTGGAGGAGAGAGGTGGTGTTAGGCGGTAGATATAGGACCTTTAGGAAGGAATACTCGGCCAGAAGATATTCCTCGAGGCCAGGAGGGTGAGCTGGAACATTGTACAACACCAGCAGACATTTCATAGGGAGGCGCTTTTCTTCCAAATATTTTCAGACAGTCGGACCGAAGCAGACATTCACCCAATCAATGAAAAGTTGCCTCGTTACCCAGGCTTTAGCATTCGCCCTCCACATCACGGGAAGGTTCTCCTAGATGACTTTGTGCGCTTTGAAGGCTCGGGGATTTTCTGAATGGTACACCAGCAGGGGCTTTATCTTGCAGTCCCCACTGGCGTTTGCACAAAAAGCAAGGGTAAGCCTGTCCTTCATAGGCTTATGTCCGGGTAGCCTCTTCTCCTCCGCCGTGATGAACGTCCGACGAGGATTTTCTTCCAGAAAAGCCCAGTTTCATCGCAATTGAAAACTTGCTGTGAAGTGAGCCTTCCTACAGAGTCAACTCGTCGAACGTTTTAACAAAGGCTTCGGCGGCCTTCGTGTCCGAGCTGGCTGCCTCCCCATGCCGTACCACTGAATGAATGCCAGTCCTTTTCTTGAATTTCTCGAACCACCCCCGAGAAGCCTTGAACTCTGGGGGTTCCTGCTGGGATGTTCCTTCTCCTGCCCCTTCTTCGGCCTGAGAACGCACAATATCACCGAAAATGACGGAGGCCTTCTGGCAAATTGTAGTCTCAGTGATGGTGTCTCCTGAGATCTCTTTGTCTTTGATCCACACAAGAAGCAGCCTCTCCATCTCGTCATGCACGTGGGTTCTCTTATTGGAGAAAATAGTGACGCCCTTAAAAGGTGCCGCTGCTTCGATGGCCGCCTTCTGCTTCAGGATGGTGCATATCGTAGATGGATTCCGGCCATACTCCTTGGCGATTGCACTTAAACGCATGCCAGACTCGTACTTTTTTACGATTTCAAGTTTCGTCTCCATCGAGAGCATCGTCTTCTTTCCTTCGGCAACATTCTTGGGACCCATGGCTAAAGTAATACGTAATATAATACACTACGTACGTTATATACAGTACTATGTATAGTAAACACTAATACAGTACAGTGCACAGTAACGAATGTTTAATAACGATAGCACGTGGCGTACGAATGTACTGTATATTAACACTACGTCAAACAAGCGAAAGCACTCAATGTCTGTTAACGATACCGCGGTCGGAACGAAAAGAGAGAGAGAGATGAACGCCCGTGCGTAAGCAAGCTGAGATAGTTGCCGACCAATAGGAAAGCAGGATCTTATGGCGTCAGCTAGCATCTGAGTAGGGAGATAACCAATGGGTGAGCGGGAGGCTGTAAATGAGTCTACCCAAGTTCAAAGTCTGGCGGCGCGCGCTTTTTAAAATTACTCTCGGCGAAGAGTTGGGATCTCGTAAGGTTTTCGTATCCTGAAATTTTATTTGTATACTGGGGCATAAAAATCTTCGAATAGCTTTTCGTATCCTGAATTTTTCGTAAGCAGAAACTTTCGTATCCAGAGGTATCACTGTACTATGAATGGTCTACATAAGAATTCTCAGAGACATAGTAGTCTTAGAATGTACCATAAACGTTACCCCATCCCACCTTGCTAGGGGTATGGGGAAATACAAAGTATTATTCTTATACTAGGTTACACAATGGAAATAGTTTTACCTGCAGATAGGAGAGGCCAGCTTGCAGAAGACAGAAGGTGCTGTTTCCCAAGGGAGGGGAAGGTGAGAGAAAGAAAGAGCCAGTCATTTTTACACATCCATCCCAGACTAATCCCTGGTAATCTTTGTTACTCTTCATAAAATATTTTATTTTTTTTGTTTTCTTTCCTCACAGGGCTGTTTTCCCTGTTGGGGCCCCCTGGGCTTATAGCGTCCTGATTTTCCAACTGGGGTTGTGGCTTAGCAAATAATAATAATAATATATCTGTTTTGACGTAGTTACTGTTTTTAGAATGATTTATTGTTAATTTGTTTTCATCATTTATTTATTTCCTTATTTCCTTTCCTCACTGGGCTATTTTTCCCTATTGGAGCCCTTGGGCTTATAGCATCTTGCTTTTCCAACTAGGGTCGTAGCTTGGCTAGTAATAATAATAATAATAATAATAATAATAATAATAATAATAATAATAATAATAATAATAATAATAATAATCTGATGCTGAGTATTTACAAATGACCTGGTTATATTTTCAATTCTGTTTTTAAAGAATACTAGAAAATTATTTGCTAGTTCCTGGTTACTGTATCCATCGGGAAGCTTCTTTTCTTTTACATTTCCCATTATACCATTTAAGAGACAATATAACTTATTTATGTCTGTTGCTGCTTCGAAGATCTTTCTCTTATAGTATTCACTTGTTGTCTTCTTAGTAGGTAGTTATATTGACACGCAGCAGTTTTGTATTCTACCCAAGTACTTTCAGTTTTTAACCTATTCCACTTTCTCTCTTTACATCTTTTTTCTCTCTTTCTCACCTAATTCTCTCCATCAAACCAAGGAGATTGGTCTTTTAGTTACAGTCTTTTCCATTAGTGGGCACATGGTATCATATTCACTTTTACTCACTTTATTACAAGTGACTTAATTTATTACAAGTGGTCGTAAGACAGTTAACACACTTAGCTCCCAACAGATATTGATCATCATGATCACAGGGAATGTTGATAGCATTATTTATTATCTTTGTAGCGTCTTCAATAAATACGGTAGGAGAAAAATTTGAATCATGTCTAAAGTTTAGTTTCTTTACTAATGCATGTTTCTGTAGAGGTAGACTAAACGTATCAACTTTGTACATTTCTCTTCAACATTCATATAAAAAACAATATCATTCATGTCATCACTTAAAACTAGGTCCAACGTATGCCCAGTTAAAGTAGTTGTACATTCGACATTATTCACTAGTCGATATGATTCTAATAACTCACTAAATGCCAAAGCGTCAGGATTTGATGCGTCATCCATCCAAAAATTGAAGTCTCCACAGATAACTAATTCCTTTTTCACCATGATAATCATCTCAATGAGAGCACCGAATTCTTCAAAAAAGATACTGGTGTTTGTTCTTGGAGGTTTATGGACTTACAAAGGATATTTTTTTTTTTTTGCATAAAGATTATTTCTATATAATCAAAGCTTGTTACACTAGTTCTTTTTAACATTTCGAGATTTGAGTAACTTTTATGAATAAAGAGTCTGACACCCCCACCAGACCTACCTTCTCTCAGTATGTGAAAGAAGGTGTGTGTGTGGGGGATGTCATTTCAGTGATATTTCCCTTGTCCAAGTTATTTAACCATGTTTCAGATAATGCTAGTACTGTATATCCAAATATTTCTTGTTTATCAATTCTCGAATTTGAAGAGTCTTATTACCTACAAATTGTATATTTACATAGCCACATACCTCTGACAGTGGTAGCAGGTGTTCACGTGGTACCTATACCATATGTTATAAGTACCTAATTGTAATGAAACGTTGTCCCCATTATCATAAATAGCCCTCCGAACTTCAGGATCATATTTCAGCACATAGTAGGTGGTCCCACCCGAAGCATTTCTCTTCAGGACTACGTTTATCTTCTCTTCTATATTTTGGATTTGGTCCAGGCAGCAATTTCTTTGAATCAAAGCATTTACTACATCATCTTCATCATTGTACACATTGCATATCATTGTTGTGGGTTCAAGTTTTCCGATTTTTCTCGTTTCAGTGTCAGTCACCAATGTCTGAATTTTGTTTGCAGCCTATTCACTGATCATTGTGTTTGCAAAGTTTACAACATTTCCGTTCGTAGTTGACCTCGTGTTAAGTATACGAATGTCTTTAAGTGCCAGTTCAACCTCACGTTTTCTTCCAGTAATTTTAAGTCTTGTATTTGTTGATTTAATTACCAACAGATTTTTTTCCTTAACTTTGTCAGCAAATGTTGGTTTCTCCTATTTTGGATCCATCAATGTTTGAGGTGTTGCCTTAATTGATACCATATTCATGGAAAGAATATCAACTTTCTCAGTGAGGTCAGTAGTCTGGGTGGAATTTGCTGCGTGGGCGCTAAGGTCCGCAAGTTTGTTTTCCAAGTCAGCTATTTTCGCGTCTTGTTATTTCAGGGCCTCTTCTCTCATATTCACTTCTTCCTTGAATTTTGATATATAAAAATTGACTTGTCTGGCTTCACCTACCCAGTGTGGGCATGACCAATCTAGGTTCTTCCGTTTATTATCAGTGATGCCTGTCACTATATACACACATTTCTTATGGTAGAATCTGTTGCATTCACATCCTATCCATTTTTTCCGGTCTCCATCCGTGCTTTCACCTATGAGGCAGAAATAGGTAGGGACAGACATAGTGTACTGTTTCTTATCACTTAGGTTTCTCCATCAGATTAACTAATAACTTTTCAATTATATTCTAAGCGAGAAACAAAAAGCTAAAACACTACTCAGGGCGAGTGTTGAATGGAGCTCCGCGCAAAACAAGTCCACACTTAAACGGCTCAACTACTCAACTACAAACAGGATGGAATTGTCCGGGAAGATCTGAATGTAAAGGATGATCAGAATTGTAAAAAAAATCTTATGCAACATGCATAATGAACTAATTGAACGACGGTGCTATACATTACCATCTTGTTATGATATTAGTGATTTAATCCTTTATTCATAATTAGGTTATCCCCTTTATTGCACCTCTTTAGTTTTCATTGTACTTATACCCACTGTTGTGTTTCGAACGTTCATATTGTTGAGCGGACCGGACCCCCACCTTCCAACAATAAACGAGAAGCCATGATTTCGTCTTCTTTTTGAGTCAAACCTCTACAAATGGCGACGAGTGAACCTGCCATGGATATGGGAAACCTCTCAAGTTGATTAAAGCACAGACTTAAATATATTCACCTTGCAAGACTTCTGGTAGGTGCCAAATGTTTGTTGCCGACGCCAGAATTAGGCCATCGTGGTTATGCCTAATCGGATCCTGGATTGATGCCGCATGATTCATCGTGACTAGGCTGGTATTGGATTTAAGCCTTAATGCCCTGTATGATGTTGCTGCAGTTTTGGGCACATGGTTCTTTAAGCCTATCATACGTTTTTGTTATCCTAGCATACCAAATCATCAGGTGTCTGCGTGCTAGGCTATAGCATACCGAATCGTCAGGTGTTTGTGTGCTAGGCTACATTAGCCTAGTCCTAAGTGTTTGTGAATAGTCTACTGGTAAGATTTCAGTATATGACCGCAATGTCGTCGTCATCGAATCAGATTAGAATTGATTGTTTTAATCCATCAAAAATTTCCTTGGAATTATGGTTAAGCCTATTAGAGGTGCATTTTGGTCATTTAAATGTTACTGAAGCTGATGAAAAAAAAAATGCCCTGCTTGTGTCATTGGGTACTGAGGTTTTTAGTGTTTTAGGCAATCTTTGAGCTCCTGATTTGCCCCACACAAAGTCTTATGGTGACTCGGTTCAGTTATTGGAAGGTCATTTTATTATTAAGCCTTCTTATCACAGAAGTTTGATAGCCTTCCAGCAAAGGAAAAAAGGAAGGATGAAAGTGTAAAAGAATTGTATGCTGATTTAAAGGCTCTAGCAAAGCATTGTAGTTTTGGCAACCAATTTGACAGTAAAATAAGAGATCAGTTATTTATGGCTGTAGATGCCGAAGTTTATTTTTCAAATTTAGTGGCTCTCAACATAAATCTCCAAGCAATGACCTCTCAGGCTATTTTGGAGAGAATTTTGAATATGGAAAAAGCATTTGTAAGTGAGAAAGAGGAAGTTCAGTCACAGGTTCAGGTTGTGAGAAGAAAGTATGTAGGTTTATCTTGTCAACATTGTGGTTTCTCTCATGACAGCTTTTATTGTAGATTCAAGCATTTATCATGTAATAATTGTCATAGAAAGGGTCATTTACAGAAGGTTTGTAAAGAAGCCAAAAGAGAGAGAGTGGTTATGGTACAGCTAAAGGTTCAAATCAACTGAGCAAGAAGGATTTTAACAGTAAACCCAAGTTTAATAGTAGGAAAACTGTTAAGATGGGGGATGGTCAAGATGTATCATTAAGTGCTGATGATGAGGATGATAAATTGTTAACTGTCAGAGATAAAATCTATGCTGTTCATGCTGAGCAATTTTATTTTTCAGTTAATAAGATGCAAGTTCCATTTGAGATTGATAGTGGTGCTACTGTTTCAACTTTGAATAAAGATTGGGTTGAGAAGTTAAATTTGAAAGTTGAACAATGTAAGAAACCCTTACAGGCTTATGATGATTTTAATATGAAGGTTTTGGGAAAAGTGATTACTCCTGTTGTGTATAATGGATATGAGGTATCACAAGTCTTTTATATTGTTGGTTCAAATAACAAAAATTTATGTGGAAAACATCTAATGAAACATGTTGGTATTTATTTGGCAGGATTAGATGAAAGTACCAAAGTTAATAATCTTCATAATGTAAGTGTTGAACAAGTGTTTGAAGATTATAATGTCGATGTAGGCAAACCTATTTCTAGAATTGTAGCAAAAATTTATTTAAAGAATGATGCTATTACAAAATTTGTAAAAGCATGCACTGTTCCATTTTACCGTAAAGATATGGTTGAAGTGACCATTGATAAACTAGTAAGTGAAAATATTATAGCATCTGTTTCTCATAGTGAATGGGCTGCACCTATTGTACCTGTGTTAAAAGAAAATAAGAAAGAAATTCTAAAAGAAAATAAGAAAGAAATTCGCATATGTTCAGATTTTAAATATTTGAATAAGCAAATACAATGTGATAAAAACCCTTTGCCTAAAATTGATGAACTGTTGTGCAGTGTTGGTAAAGGCAAAATTTTTTCTAAGATTGATTTGAAGAATGCATATTTGCAGATACCTCTTGAAGAATAAAGTCAAGAGTTTTTAGTTATTAATACACACAAGGGGATGTATAAATACAAGAGGTTGCCATTTGGCTTGTCCTCTTCTCCTGGGATTTTTCAAAAATTTATTTCACAGATCTTATGTAATATTGAGGGTGTTGCTGTATATATGGACGGTATAGTTGTCATTGGTGAAAATACAGATGAGCATGATGAGAGACTCAAGAGAGTTTTAAAGGTGTTGCAATCTTATAATGTACAGATAAATAAGAGTAAAACAGTTTTAAATATGGAATGTATTGAATATTTAGGTTATTGTATATCAAAAGAAGGAATAAAACCATCCCCAAAGAAGGTAAGAGCAATTTTGGATGCTCCATGTCCTACCTCAGTAGCAGAGGTCCACTCATTTTTAGGGATGATTACATTTCACTGTAGATTTATTAAGATTTTTTAAACTAAATCAGCTCCATTGTATGATTTATTGAAGAAAGGGGCCAAGTTTAAATGGACAAAGGTTGAACAGAAGGCATTTAAATGTCTTAAGCAAGATTTTATAGACTCTAAAGTGTTAGCAAATTTTGATGGGTCATATCCCTTGATTGTTGAAGTTGATGCTTCACCCGTTGGAGTCGGATGTGTGTTATTGCAAAAGGTCCATGGAGTAGAAAGACCTATTTATTTTACCAGCAAGAAATTGAGCAGTGCTGAGATGAAATATTCACAGTTGGATAAAGAGGGACTGTCCTTGATTTTTGCTGTCAAAAGACTTAGATATTTTCTTTTGGGTAGAAAATTTATGGCCAGAACGGACCATAAACCATTGTTAGGATTGGTTTGGTAAGGATAAGCCAATTCCTCAGAATGCTAATTCTAGGATACAAAGATGGGCTTTGTTACTTTTGCAATATGACTTTGATCTAGTGTATAAACCGGAAAAGGAAAATGTTATTGCCGATGCACTTAGCCGTCTTCCAGTAGAAGATGAAATTCAGTCTGGGATTCCGGCCGAGCATGGAAGATTAGTGGAATTGCTTGATTTTGACGAAATTTCTTATAAGGTAATTAGTCAGTATAATAAGAAAGATAAAGTGATGTCTCAGTTAATTAATTGTCTAAGATTCGGCTGGACTAAAGAAAATAATTTGTCTCATGGAATATTGTAATGTTAAAGATGAATTGTCTCTTCATGATGAGATAGTGTTATACAGGAATCGTATTGTAATACCTGTAGAATTGAAGTGTAAGGTATTGACTCATTTACATAATGGCCATAATGGAATAAATGCCATGAAAGCTGAGGCTAGGAAATGGGTTTGGTGGCCGAAGATTGACCAGGACCTTGCAGAGATGACAAAGAATTGTGATATTTGTTTTAAGAATTATAAACCACCACCAGCTAATACGCTGTCATGGCCTAATACGGAAAACCATGGTCTAGGGTCCATATGGACTATGCAGGTCCTATAGATGGTAAATATTTTCTAATTGTCATTGATTCTTACAGTAAGTTCTTAGACATAAAGTTTTCTAGTTCTGCAACATCTGGTGTCACTATAAATCACCTAAGGGAAGTGTTTTCTAATTTTGGCTTGCCAGACATGATAGTGTCAGATAATGGCCCCATTTTTGTATCACAGGAATTGGAAATGTTTTTGCAAAAGAATGGTATAAAACATGTGTGTTCTGCCCCGTATCACCCAGCCTCTAATGGTCTTGCAAAAAGATCTGTAGGACATTTAAGGAGGGTTTAAGAAAATTTAAAGAGGGAGATTATACTACTAGGGTTTATCATTACCTTTATAATTATAGAAGAACTGTACATTCGTCTACAGGAAAAGCTCCGGCAGAGATTATGTTTAATAGAAATTTTAGAGGTACTGTAGATGTAAAACTGAAAGAAAGTAAAGAATGTAAGGATAGTATTTCAAATGAAGAAAACATGTACAAATTTGATGATGCTGTGTTTGCACGTAACTATGGTAAAGGTCCACCATGGGTGGAAGGCAGAATTGTGGAAGCATTAGGGTTAAGAAATTATAAAGTGCAAGTACATTGTTCAGGTAATATGATATGGAAAAGACATTCGGATCAATTGATACATAGATATTTCGGTGATTTTAATCAGTCTAATAATGAAATATTGAATAATGATTACGATAGTCCTGTTGAAAGTGAAATTGAAACTGATAATACTGTTGTAACAAGTGTTCCTAGTGAATTAACAAGCAATTCTAATATCATAGAAACTAATGATGTACCTTCAAGAGATATTATTAATGTACCTTGTAGAGATGTAAGTAATAGTTACTGTGATGAGTTACCTATACAGACTCCAGTAGTGAGAAGGTCTCAAAGAAATGTTAAACCACCTGATCGTCTTAATCTATAATTAGGCGTTTTGAATTCATATACAATTTTAAGGTTCCCTTGTTTAAAGAATTTTGATGATTTATTTTTTATATGTGATGTTTAAAGAATTTTGATGATTTATTTTTTATGTGATGTTTAAAGAATTTTGATGATTCATTTTTTGTGTGATGTTTAAAGAATTTTGATGATTCATTTTTTGTGTGATGTTTAAAGAATTTTGATGATTCATTTTTTGTGTGATGTTTAAAGAATTTTAATTTATTTTTTTATTTGTGATTATTGCAAATTCTATAGAAAAGGAATGTTATGATATAAGTGATTTAATCCTTTATTTATAATAAGGTTATCCCCTTTATTGCACCTCTTTTGTTTTCATTGTACTTATACCTACTGTTGTGTTTCGAACGTTCATATTGTTGAGAGGACCGGACCCCCCCCCCCCCTTCCAACAATAAACGGGAAGCCATGATTTCGTCTTCTTTTTTAGTCAAACCTCTACACATCTAAATCAGGATAAGAAATTTAATAGACCATAAGTTCCTGTTCAACAAATTAAGATGAGGATCAACAGCAGAAGACCAGACAGGAGAACAATACTCAAAACAAGCCAGAATGAAAGCATTAAAACACTTATTTTGAATAGATTGCCAAAAATCTTAAAAGACTTTCTCAATAAGCCAATATTTTGTGCCATTGAAGAAGACAGATTTAAAGTGCTTCTCAAAAGTAAATTTGCTATCAAGAATCACACCTAAAATTTTAAGTCATACAAAGTTAAAGAAACATTGCCATTGCTGAGATCTGGATGTTAAAGGAACACCTCTCCTTGACCTACTTACAATCATACTTTTGAGTTTTGTTAGGATTCAACTTCATACCACATAATTTGCACCATGCTTTAATTTTAATTAGATCTCTATTAAGGTATTCAGCAACCCCAGATCTACATTCAGGAGATAGAATTAATGCATAGAGAGTAGCATCATCTGCATATGCAACAAGCTTATTTTCTAAGCCAAACCACATTTTGTGTATATACAGTAGTTTGAAAAGTAATGGGCCAAGAGCACTACCCTGACAAACTTGTTTTCTAGGCCGAACCACATTTTGCGTGTATATAAGATGAAAAGTAAAAGGCTAAGAACACTACCCTGAGGAAGACAAGAAATCAGATTCCTATACTCACTATGGTGACCATCAACAACAACTCTTTGCAATCTATTATTTAAACATTTAATAATAATACTCAGAAATGACCCACCCACTCCCAACTGTTTGAGTTTGAAAACAAGGGCCTCATGATTAACACAGCCAAAGGCAGCACTAAAATCAAGGACAATCATACGAACTTCCTGACCACAATCAAGGGATCTCTGTACAGCACTGGAGATTGTAAGAAGGGCATCCCATGCTCTAAGGCCCTTTACGAAAACCAAATTGCAAACTAGCGAACAGATGACTACCTTCAGCAAACCTATCAAGACATCTTGCCAAAAGACATCCAAAAACTTTACATAATATGAAGTCATGGAAATTGAGTGGTAATCAGATGTACTTGAGATACTACAAACACATTTACATAGTGGAATAACATTACAGTACCAGTTCTCTAGCAAGTGCTAAAAGCTTCTCTTCTGTTAACTTCCACAAATTAACAAATAACTTTGGAGCTAAGAAATCTGCAGTCTTCATAAGAAACAAAGGAAAAATACCATTTGGATCTACACCTCCATAAGCCTCAAGGTCCATCAACAGAGCTTTAATTTCACAAGATCGAAAAGCTAAACTAGTTCGTTTAGCCTCAGGAAAACAGGAATGAGGAAGTTCGAGTTTCTCATTACTCTGCATAGTATCAAACACATCTGCCAAAAGGGTTGCCTTTTCTTTGGACAGTGAGTGACTGAGCCATCTGGTTTAAATAAAGAAGGAGCTGTTGCATCTACACCAAAGAGTGCAGATTTAAGGGTAGTCCACCACTTATGCTCCTGGGTTGTACCAGAAAGGGTTTCTTTTATGGTTAAATTGTATTCCTTTTCAGTTGAGGCATAAACTCTCTGAACAAAAGCTCTAAGCTGAGTATAATTATTCCAGGTCAAATATGATCTGTTACCCTTCCAAAGATGATAGGTCTCCTGCTTCTCCAAATAAGCACGTCTACAATCATCATTGAACCATGGTTTGTCCTTCACTCAGTACTTTAGCAAACAAGAAGGGATACGCCTTTAAATTATGTTGACTACATTCTCATTCAAAGGGACAACAGGATCAACACTACTATACAATTGTGACCAATTAAGGCACAAAAGATCATGCAAAAACCCATTCCAGTCAGCTTGAGATTTCATGTAAATCTTACATGAGTATGATACATCAGGGACAGGCTGCTCAGTCTTCACTACTAATGAAATCGAGGCATGATCAGATGTACCAACTGGAGAACCAACCTTACTTGTTATAACGCCAGGGGAGTCGGTGTATACGAGGTCCAAGCAGTTACCAGACCTGTGAGTAGCTTCACTTACGATTTGCTCAAAGCCTGATTCAGACGTACAGTCTACAGCTCATGAGCCATGGCAATCGGTAAGAGGTACAGAATTTAAGCACTCCCTATGATGGTGAACATTGAAATCACCAACAAAGACAAAAGAGGCCCTTCCATCATCTTTTTGTATCTTAGCCATAATGGTAAGTAGACAATCGAAGAAGGAATCATTCATGTCTGGATTCCGGTAGATGGAACATAAATAGAAGTTGCTATGCCTACCACAAACTTTTATTACCTGAATCTCATGGCATCCACATTCATAGCAGGACTTATGAAAAGCAGGGTATTCAGTTCTAATATATACCGCAATTCCCCTGGCCCTAGGGATGGCATCGCATTTCAACATTATTGGTTTCTTAGAACCAGTTATAAGTACCCCATACTAGAAACCAAAGTTTCTGACCACAAAACAATATCCTACTGTATGGACACAATAAGTATCTCATACTAGAAACCAAAGTTTCTGAGCACAAAATATCATATTGGTTTCTTAGAACCAGTTATAAGTACCCCATACTAGAAACCAAAGTTTCTGACCACAAAACAATATCCTACTGTATGGACACAATAAGTATCTCATACTAGAAACCAAAGTTTCTGAGCACAAAATATCATACTGTCTGGATGCAACTGTAAGGTCTTGAATATTTGTATGAAGACCACGAATATTGCAATACAGTAGACGACATCAATGAAATCTAGGACGTACCGTCGTGTCCAAGCTGGCAGCCTCCCCATGCCGCACCACCGATTGAATACCAGTCCGTCTCCTGAAATTTTCAAACCACCCACATGAAGCCTTGAACTCTGGGGGTGCCTACTGCGATGTCCGTTCTCCTACGTCCTCTTCATCCTGACCATGCACATAATCACCAAAAATGGCACTGGCCTTCTGGCAGATTACTGTCTCAGTGATTGTGATTCCAGATTTCCTTGTCCTTAATACAATGGAAAAGTCTCTCCATCTCATCATGGGTGTGGCTCCCCTTACTTGAAAAGACAGTCATGCCCTAAGAAGGTATTGCTACTTGATGGCTTCCTTCTGCTTAAGAATGGCACCTATCGTCGACAGATTTTAGCCATATTCCTTAGTGATAACACTCAACCGCATTCCACCCTCATACTTCTTGATTATCTCTCACTTCTTCTCCATAGAAATAATCCTGTTCTTTCGCTGAATATCAGCAACCTTTTTGGGACCCATGGCAATAGAATTATGAGTTGAATACAGAAACACAAAATCTATAAGTATGAAATCGATATCACTAACAAATTCGATCTTAACGATAGCGAAAGCTGAAATGAAATGGTCGAGGGACGCCAGGATATGTATGATGGGAAAAATGTGGACCAATAGGAGAGCAGGATCTTAGGGCGGTAACTAGCATCAGGGTAAGGAGATAACCAATGGGAGAGCAGGACGATGGTGGTGAGTTTAAAGTTTGTGCAGCGAGAAAATTAAAAAATTTTTGCTGCCGGACAAATTTTGTTTTGTATCCTGAGTATTTTTTCATAATATGAGGTTTAAAAATCTTTGTACATCATGTCATAAAATGAGTTTTTTCGTACATGTATACAGAAACTTTCGTATCTAGAGATTTCACTTTTTTGTGTTCTAGAAGCAGCAGCGTGGGGTCATCATGGTAGATGATGTAATATTTTCTCTGCCGTACGAAAGACGGAGGAATAAACAGCGATGGTTTTCTAGCCATGGGAGAGATCACAGGTCCTGCAACCTGGGATATGACTTACTTTCTGACTCCCTTCACCAATCCTGGTCTTTCTACTTTGAGGGCCCTGGCAGAAGTAGTCAGGAACCTTGTCTTTCCCTTCAGGAGGACAGTAAAATGCATCATCCAGTTCATTGATTTTCCTATTGCAGGCCAGGACCTGCATAAAGGAATGGTCTGACTCTGATACGCGGCAGAGGTATTTGGTATAGCTGGAACGGCATCAAGAGGTCTTTGGGATACCTGGTAAAGACAGCACACTATTCGAGTGTTCTGATTCCTCGTCTTTGGAATTTTCCAACTTCAAGCTCACACCGATAGGAGCCTGGGCTGGGTTAGGTTCGTCAACGATTACCCCGACAGAGGGACGAGGCCACGAGGGCAGGTTCTGCGTTGTGGCCAACAACAAGTCTGGAACCGAACCGGGAGTGACCTTCTGGCTCGGGGGGCTGGGAGCAGATAGTTTAGTTCGATCCAACTCTAGCGGAGACAACCGGTAGTTGTCTGTAAATGAGACCTCCCTCGGAGATCTAAAACTCCTGCTTGTTCTCTGGTATCTCCTGGAAAAGGTGTCTCCTGCCTCAGTCTCCTCCGCTTATTAGTTGGCTTAATTGGGATAATATCCAATTTTTCCCAAACACGATTAGGCTGACTTTGAGAAGCCATAGAGTTTAAGTGACGAGTGACAGAGGCAAAGAATGATCCAAAGGGGAAGAGGAGAAGCATGCCTGGAGGCAGTACTCCGCTAAGGATCCACAGGTGGGCTGGATAGTAATGGGTCGAGAAGAGACCGCTGGTAGTGGTACTGTAACATCATCAACAATCACCTGTTGCACAGCCTGTACGAGCTCTAGGAACCATGGCACATCATTAGCGAATGAAGGGACGGCCACAGGATCTCAAGAGTGAGCACACACACACTGGTTACTGGCAACTGCTTCTTTCAGCAAACACACCAAGGTAGTGTGCTCTGGGAGAGAAGCGACCAGACCTTCGTCAGTAATAGGAGCTCGCCCCGTCACCCCACCTACTATGGTTGACGAGTGCGCGACGAAGTGTATGACTACACTGCTTCACAAGGAACAGAGGTCGTTCATGAGCCAAAGCAACGTAAAGCTGCATGAGAAAACTCATTTAAAGAACCTGCAGGAGGTTCGCGTGTAGCCTTGAGCATGCCTGTGAAGCGTGTGCATTCATATGGGGGCAAGCAAGGCAAAGGTAGCTTGTTCTTGAATGCAAGCTGCCATCGCTCACGAACGCTAGAACTTGTTGGCACTTACCCCAGAGAGCTAGATGCCTGAGGCGGGACAATAAAGGAAACCGCTTTCGTGAGACTCGTAGAGACTCGTAGTAATTTAAGGATACGGTGGGTAGGGGCTGTGATTATAGGGCGTCAACACCCATGATAACCAGAGAGCTCTGAAGAGCTGGAGCAAGGCATCGATGAGACCAATACTGTACCTGCGTCCAAGGCAATCAATGGGGTTGACCACTCTACTAAGCTACTAAAGAAGCCCTCTCACACTAGCGAGAAGGGTATCCAACCTCAAAGGGTAGAGGAACCGAGGGCTTCTCATACTGGGCGAGTACAGTGTGCTAAACAAACTCAGCTTGCAGGCTCACCCTAGGGGGATTGTGAGCAAGGCTGTGACTCCATGGAGAACCTACCACCAACTCCTCAGGTGGGCGAGGAGTTCGAGAGGATGCCTCAGTGAGGGGCACAAGACCTACAAGAGGGAACGCTACTCCAGAGGTCGGAGGGAGAGAATGTGGCCAACCCCTTGGGAGGCAGCTGTGTGCTCATACTGTACCCCAAGCTTAAGGATCTGAAAGCCTCAAGGAAGGCCAAAGCTGATGCAAAGTGTCACCGAACTAGACTTTGCTAATGGAAACGACGGGGTCCACATCTAAGGGTTGTCTGGGGGTCAAACAGTCATCACTCTTGCTCGACCGCTCTCTGGAGGCTGAACAGCCAATAGTAGGGAAGGAACGTGGTGCCGGAGAAAGAAGACAGGATGTCTTTGTCTTCAAAGAGACCCCGAGAGTGAAGAATCCCTTTTAGACTTTTGTCACCTACTGTACCACTTCCACTGTCTTAGTATTCAATGTTGATTTATAGTGATGTGGTAGTGTTTCATTTTGTGAAAAAGAATTTGTTGGCTTATGAAAGCTCTAGGATGCTGTGTTTATATTACAAAAGTAAAATATTCTCTCCTGTATTTGTGTCTTTAGACTTGACAGTGCCATAGAATGGAGATTTCCGTATTGCTCTGGGTATTATCACACCAATTCTAAAGTTTAAGAACAGACAAAGGTTTCAAAGTATTGCATTTTCTATTTTTCCTATGTTAATATTGCCCATTTTGCTTGAAGTTATGCCCAAACCACTTTTAGGATTGTCAGTGGCTTTTGTAAATTCTGCATCAGGAAATGGAACTTCCTGGCCTCAACAGAAATCATGGATGTATATTTTCACATCACAATTCATCCAGCTTTGAGGAAATAGCTCAGTGTGATTTTTGTTCTGGTAGCCCCAATAATAAGTTTTTACCAGGAATATTGCACTGGTACCAACATGGCTAAACAGGAATTGTACCAGGCTCCAAGAATACCTGAACAACTGGTATTATCGTCAGCAGAACTTTGCTAGTATCTTCCTCATATCCTTCAAATTTTAACACATTGGTTTTCCTAGTAACTAAAAGTATAACCTGGAACCAACTACAAGACAAACAGGGTACAATAATTGTCATCTTTGATGAATATGTTTCTACAAAGTCCAGATCTCCTTCCATGATTTGACAGTTTCTAATAACAGTTATTGTATCTCCCTTGAAAAGTAGGTCCCCTAAACTCAAGTAAGGAGTTTCAGCAGCTGCAACTCATCACCTCATTGTCAATAGCAACTAAATTACAAAATCTCATACTTGTCACCTCAAAAGAAATTCAAGATCATAGCAGATGATAAACCCCAAGAAACTTCAAGAGAGGAGTGCCCTTATAACCTTCTTTCCTGGAAGTGCTATTCTCTATAAACATCTAATTTCCCACCATATGGTGGGACTTCAGGCAACAGATTTTTGTAGATGGAAATATATCCCCTCTCTTCCCAAGGTGGACCACCAAATCTAGAACCGGCACTAACAATGGACTTGAAAGTTTTGTGCAATGGTTTATGGGTTAAACAGCAGAAAATGAATGGGAGAAAAATGTTTTACTTATAGAACGATAATGTTTTGTAACAAATTAAATTTTTTTACGGTAAAAAAATATTTTTGGTTTCCTGTTTAAAGTTTAGTGTCATGCATTCCATGAGCTTTCTAATAAATTAAAGCTGCCTTTGTGAGAAGTGGTCAACTTTGCAATATGATTACACAAGATAATTATTTGAAAACTTTAAATTTCAAAAGGCAGCTACATTTTTTTAAGTTCCACTTAATCATGTGTAGGATAAATTACAATCACAACAAGCATTCATGTGAAACACCCACACACTCAAAATAAACTAAGTCATCAAACCTGGTTTAATGATATCTTTGAATTTAAACAATAAAAACTACAATTTCATTCACTTACTCTTCCAATTTAACTTCAGGAAGTACTACTTTTTTAATAATCTCGTTTCCTTTTCCAGGTCGCTTTTTCTCCTTGAGCTCTAGCCTTCTTTTTCGGTATCCACTTATTCCATTTACATCTTGAAAACTTTTTGAATGGAAAGGAAAAGTTTTTCGAAGTCTATTTATCAAAGTGTTGACTTCTTGTTGACCTGAAACAGAATCAATTTAAATGTCATATGCATAATTCATGTACAAACTTTTGAACATCACAATATATTCTCTTTAGTAGGAGATGTAAAACAAACCCCTAAGAATACATAATGTTAAATGCTGATATGCTGATTGGCAATAAAAGGCATGTACAACTGAGAAGCGTAAATATAAAAACAATGTACATATTACAACCACTGTACTTGGAGACCTAATAATTGTTAATACAGTACATGTGATTTGTTTTCTAATAAAAAAAAAAAAAATTAATTTTAATGATATTTATAATTTTCATAGCTCAGGTAACACTCCACAAGGTTTTTTTATGCTTGGTGTATAGGAAGCCCAGTGGTCTATTAAGTCCAGCTACCTGTTGGTCTTCCCAATATTGAAGTCTAGACAGACTTGGATAAATGCCAAACCACGTGAAGTGAAGTAGAGGGATGGTTAAAATGTGACCTACAGGTATCAAAATAACAAATCTTATAATAAAAAGTGTTTATTTTGATAAACCCTACCCACTGGTCACAATGGAGGTAAATTGGTAACCGGACAATGAAATTCAAACAAATCTATATTACTCTTGTCTCATCGAAATTTGTACTAATGAAATATCTAATCACAATAATCTAGTGGAGGGAAAGAGGTAATCAGACAACTAAATTAAAAAGCTCTTAATGAAAGGAACTGCATATTAAGTCTCTACTGATACCTTGCCCATTAATTAAACCCTTCACCTTAGAAAGGTCTAAAACTTTAGGCTAAATACTCCAAAACTTATCCATATCCTTAACATTTCTCACCTCTTCTGTTTAATTTGTATACATTACTAAAGCTAAAACAAGTTGGAAAATACAGTAATAAAAATTAAGGTGCAACTTTACTGATATAAAAATCAACAGATAAAAAATTTCATAGTTACAGTAATACCGATATACGAGTGTCCCAACATACGAAAAATTAGATACGAGGAAAATTTCAAGCAAATTTTTGCCCCGAGATACAAGAAAAAATGAGATACGAGGATACGAGACGGTTCCCTATGCGGCCGCTAGGTGGACGACTGTGCGAGAGACTGCTCACCAGGACAGCATTGCTCGGTCTTTCCAGTCAGATCTCTGTCGCGTAAAGTTATCTCCAAGCATCGGCCGTGGTGTTTGCATTTTTTACGTGTTTTTTGCGTTAATCAGTACAGAATTAAGTGAATAAGCAATAGGCCCAAAGCAAGCGAATGCAAACAAGGGTAGTGAAAAGAAAAAATGTATGATGACAATCGTGATGAACCATGAAATAATCGAAAAACATGAAAGTGGTGTACGAGTGACTGAGCTAGCTCGCCAATTTCAGAGAAGTACATCAACAATATGTAACATCCTCAAGCAGAAGGATGCTATAAAGAGCACCAACCCTTCCAAAGGACTAACTATCCTTTCCAAGCTGCACAGTGATATCCATGATGGGATAGAGAGGCTTCTTTTAATATGGATAAAGGAGAAACAGTTGGTGGGAGATAGCATGACCGAGACTATCATCTGTGAAAAGGCCAGCAGAATCTACAATGACTTGAAAGGAAAGCAAGCAGCTGAGAGAGGGGAAACTTTAACACCAGCGGAAACCTTCAAAGCCAGTCGTGGCTGGTTAGGTAATTTAAAAAAAAAACTGACTGGGATACACTCGGTTGTGAGGCATGGGCAAGCAGCAAGTTCCTACACGAAAGCCGCAGTGGACTTCGTCAAAACCTTTGCCTCAGTTATCGCAGAACAAGGATACATTCCCCAACAAGTGTTCAACTGCGATGAAACTAGCCTTTTCTGGAAGAAGATGCCCAGGAGGACATTCATCAAGGCAGAGGAGAAGAGACTACTGGGCCATAAACCCATGAAGGACCGGTTAACTCTAGCCTTGTGTGCCAATGCCAGCGGTTACTATAAGGTCAAGCCACTGCTGGTGTACCACTTGGAAAACCCACGTGCTTTCAAAAGCCAAAGGATCTTGAAAGAAAAACTGCAAGTGATGTGGCGCGCTAATGCTAAACCTTGGGTTACGAGGCATTTCTTCACAGAATGGGTTAATCTGTGCTTTGGTCCAGCAGTCAAAAAATATTTGGCCGAGAAAAGCCTGCCAATGAAATGTCTCCTGGTCCTCGAGAATGCCCCTCGTCACCCTCCTGGTCTCGAAGAGGACATTCTGGATGAGTACAGATTCATCAAGGTCCTTTATCTCCCACCCAACACCACACCACTCCTCCAGCCAATGGACCAGCATGTAATTTCCAGCTTTAAAAACCTGTACACAAAGCATTTGTTCCAGAATTTGTGAATTTTGGAAGGAACATTTCGATATTGTCCATTGCTTAAAAATTATTGACGATGCATGGCAGGGTGTCACACGAAGAACTCTTAATTCAGCATGGTAGAAATTTTGGCCAGCTTCCGTCGCTGAGAAGGACTTAAAAGGGTTCGATACGCTTGACCCTGATGACCCCGAACCTATTGTGGTGGATGCAATCGTGTCTCTTGGAAAGTCCATGGGGCTCGAGGTAGATGAGGCAGACGTGAACGACCTTGTCGATGAGTATCAGGAAGAGCTCACGACACATGAATGGAAGAGCTCACGACACATGAATTGATTGAGATCCAGGAGATGCAACATTCGGAGGTGTTGCAGGAGCTCAGTAGCGAGGAGGAGGTGGAAGACGAAGGCCGCCTTTCTACGACGGAAATCAGAGACATGTTTGCGAAGTGGTTGGAGTTTTCTGATTTTATGGAAAAGAGACACCCAGACAAGTTGGCATGTGGTCGTGCATTAGCCTTTTGTGACGACACTTGCGTACATCATTTTCGTAACATTTTGAAGGGGAGACAAAAGCAAACATCCCTAGATAGGTTCCTTTTAAAAAGGCCAGCAAAAAGTGAAGGTGAAAGCGAGTCAAAAGGCGAGGCAATAAGAGCCAAGCCGGAAGAAGAAAAGTAAAAATATGAAAATGAAAAC
>NC_090728.1:74382275-74437275 GCF_036898095.1 Palaemon carinicauda
ACATATTGTAAAAATTACTGGAGAAAATTGTTGAAAAATATGTACCGAAAAAAAAAAACAATAAACAACAGACATGCATACCAAGAGACAGAGGGATCTTATTTCAGAAAATTATTCGCGGAAGAAAAACCATGGAAAAGAAAAATAAGTATGGAAAATGATGGAAATAAAACGATAGATAGAAAATGCAGAACAAAATATTATACAGTCGAAAGAAAACGAAAAAAGAGACTTAGAAGAAAGGACACTTCAAAATATCAAAAAAAAAAAAAAACCAAAGCACTTTACTCCTATGCAAAAAAGATGAATAAAGGGAGATTAGAAATAGGCCCTCTAAGAATTGAAGGACGGTTAACGAATAAAAAAAAAAAAAGGAAATATGCAACATATTAGCAGAAAAATATAAGAGTGAGTTCACGCCAAAAATTGCGAATGAGAATAATGAAACAGAAATGAGAGAAGAAAATGTTGAATATCTAACGGATATAGATATTAATGAAGCAGATATTGTCGAGGCTATAAGCGAAATTAAAAATGGATTGGCAGCCAGACCAGATGGAGTTCCAGCGATTTTGTTAAAAAAACTGCACACATTATCGAGAAGCCGCTTGCAATACTGCTAAGACAAAGTACAGATATGAGCGAGATATATGTTAAACATAAATTAGCTTATATAACCCCTATTTTCGAAAGTGGATCAAAACTAGAGGCAAGCAATTTTAGACCTGTTAGTCTAACATCACATATTATGAAAGTGTATGAGAGGGTAATAAAAAAGAAAATAATGAATCATTTGGTAAAAAAAAAGTTGTTTAATATAGGTCAACATGGTTTTGTGCCCGGAAAAAGTACACAAACCCAACTGATAGCACACCATGAAAACATATACAAAAATATGATACATGAAAAAGACACAGATGTGATCTATCTAGATTTTGCAAAAGCCTTTGACAAGGTAGACTGTAATATATTAGAGAAACAAATGAAAAAGCATAATATTGTGGGAAAGATAGGAAAATGGGTAAAAGAATTCCAGCAAAATAGAAAACAGATAGTGGTTGCAAATAACGAGAAATCAGATGAGGATCAGGTAATATCTGGCGTGCCACAGGGTACGGTATTAGCTGCACTGCTGTTTGTTATTATGATCTCAGACATAGACTGTGATGTTAAAAACTCTGTAGTTAGAAGTTTCGCCAATGACACAAGAATAAGTAGAGAAATTACTTGTGATGAAGCTACGAACTCATTACAAAGAGATCTAAACAAAATATATGAATGGACGGAGATAAATAGGATGGTATTTAACTCCGATAAATTCTAATCAATAAATTATGAAAACAGAGAGGGAATGGTATACGCATACAAGGGACCTAATAAGGAGACAATCACAAACAAGGAAGCAATTAAAGACCTTGGTGTAATGTTAAATAGGAATATGTTATGCAACGACCAAATAGCAACACTGTTGGCTAAATGTAAAGCAAAAATGGGAATGTTATTCAGACACTTTAAAACAAGAAAAGCTGAACACATGATTATGCTTTACAAAACTTATGTACGTAGTACACTCCAGCACTGCAATGTGATATGGTACCCACACTACCAAAAGGATATTGCACAAAGAGAGTGTACAAGGTCCTATACTGCTAGAATAGAAGATGATAAGGACCTTGACTACTGGGAAAGACTGCAATTTTTAAAACTATACAGTCTAGAAAGGAGAAGCAAATACAAGCATGGATGCAAATAGAAGGAATTACTGATAACATCATGGAGCTAAAAATATTAGAAAGAGCAAGCCAAGGTAGATTAATAGTGCCAAAAACTATACCAGAAAAACTAAGGAAGGAGCACAGGATATTAATTCACTATGCACTAGCATCGATAATGCAGCGACTATTGAATGCGCTGCCAGCTCATCTAAGAAACATATCAAGAGTGAGCGTATATGTGTTTAAGAATAAGCTCGATAAACACCTAAGATGCATCCCAGACCATCCAAGACTGGAAGATGCATTAGCAACTCTCTGGTGGATATACGAAGTGCCTCACACTGAGGGACCTGGGGGAACCCAAACATAGAATAAGGCAATAAGGCACGCTCTCTCTCTCTCTCTCTCTCTCTCTCTCTCTCTCTCTCTCTCTCTCTCTCTCTCTCTCTCATGCATCTACTAAGGGGGAATGCCTTGTGGTTGGAAGAATAATTGAATTCTCTGATTTCTCCCTTCATCAGACTGTGACATAATTCTTCTGGAACAATGAAAGACTAGATGGTAACAGAGTGCACGTTGTTGCGCAAGTAGCGTTATCACCGACTATAACGTTGGTTCCTTTGTCTATGCGGTGATGATGTAGTAATGACGTCCCCAATACCAAACACATTTTTGCATTGGAGTTACTATGTTGAATTTGACAGTGCCTGAACTTAAAGGTATCTCTTATACACACTAAATCAGTGCTTTGCACGTAGATACACTCGCCTAAGGGCAGGGAAGACAATTTTTCTTTGGTATTTAAGTCGTATTGGATTCCCTATTCTAGCCTTTCACAGGAGTCCTTAGAGACCACACAGCACATTAACCCCCGACAAAAAATATGAAATTTTATTATTTCGTGATTCATGCAACTTGAAAGAAACTGACCGCTCTATTCCCTACCCTATGGGTTTTGACGTCTGCATACATCAATACCTCTCCTTTTATAAAATATTTTCAAATATCCAATTGCGACGCAGTTCCGGTAGGCCCTGCTGCTTCCTCCGGTGGCTTGGATGACCGCGGAGGTAGCAGCAGTAGAGGATTCAGCATTATGAAGCTTCATCTGTGGGGGATAACGGGGGAGGGTGGGCTGTGGCACCCTAGCAGCCAAACTCAGTTGAGTCCCTTGTCAGGCTGGAAGGAACGTAGAGAGGAGAGATCGCCTTTTTTGTTTCATTTATTTGATCTCAGCTCCCCCCCAAAATAGGGGGAAGTGCCTTGGTATATGTATGTACAGTATGTATCCAATTGTATAGACATAGCTGAAGTAAAATTGAAACTATACAGTGATGCCTCTGTATACGAAAGTAATCCGTTCAGGATACGGTTTCGTATGCTGATTTTTTCGTATCCTGAGTCGCGTTTTACATGTAAATAGTCTAATCCGTCCCAAGCCTTACGAAAAGACACCTTTTCTTTCATAAACACGCTAAACTGTAGTAATAACCATGCAATGCAGCCATTTCTATCATTCAATAATTAATCCAACCGTTAAAAACGGCCTAATCCATTCCAGAAACCACCATGATATTATTCAATAATGTAGTTATAGCCTAGTTATCCCCTCCAAGCCCTAAGAAAACGGTCCGTTTTCTTTACAACTGTATAAAAGTTACAGTACTGTATGTGAAGCATTTGAATCAGTGAAGGTGTATTGTTACCTGTACACCTAAATTAAGGGTTAATACCCTGAAAAAAAAGGTACAGTTAATTAACAAAAAAAGTTGAAACTTACCTTTTGATTGAGACGATGTCCGATAGCGAAGTCGCGGCAGAGGAGGAAGGCATAAGGCAGAAAACGTAACAAGTGACAGACTACGTACAATAATTTACACACTTAACACATTAACACTTAAACTTTACGAAATAAAAAAATGGCAGAAATAATTAACACTTAACATCATGTATGGAAAACTATAAAATGAAAGAAAAAATTACTTTAACACTTAACGGTAACATAAAACTTAAAACTGAATTTTTTTTTTTTGCTTTTTTATAACTTTATGTTTTTCACATTTTCTAAATTTCTTCTACTTCTTCATCACTTTCTTTTTTCTGTTTCTTTTCTTTACTTTCACCTTCTACTTCTTCATCACTTCCTCTTTTCTGTTTCTTTTCTTCACTTTCACCTTCGTCTTGGCCTACTAATACTGCTGGCCTCTTTAATAAGAAACTATCCATGGAAGCTTGTTTCTGCCTACTTTTCAACACATTTCTAAGATGCGTTAGGCAAACGTCATTGCAGTGTTGAAGCGCACGGTTGGTATAAACTTTTTCTGGATGTTCCTTTTCGACGTAATCTGCCATTTTATGGAAACATGCGAGAATTTTCTTAATGTCTGACGTTTTCAAAGGTGTAACATCCTCCTCATCACCGCTAGAGAACTGCTCTTGAACAACACTCATTTGCATCGTCTCCAACTCCTCGTGGTGCTCCTCGATAAGTTCATCTATATCCTCGGCGCTAACTTCCAGCCCCATGGACGTACCAAGATGTACGATGTCAGCCACCTCAGACTGCTGAATGGGTTCAGGATCGTCAACGATCTCGGCTTCGCCTCCAGGCTTCCCGAACCCCTCGAAGTCTCGTGCAGAGACAACATCAGGCCACAGCTTCCTCCAAGATGAGTTCAGGGTACCCCTCGAAACTTCCTGCCAAGCGAGATCGATGAGTTTGAGGCATATCACAATATTAAAATAATCTTTCCAGAATTCACGCAGAGTGAGGTTTGTACTTTCTATGACTTGGAAACATCTCTGGAAGAGATGCTTCGTGTAAAATTTTTTTAAATTAGAAATAACTTGCTGGTCCATGGGCTGGAGGAGAGGGGTGGTGTTAGGCGGTAGATACAGGACCTTTATGAAGGAATACTCGGCCAGAAGATATTCCTCGAGGCCAGGAGGGTGAGCTGGAACATTGTCCAACACCAGCAGACATTTCATAGAGAGGCGCTTTTCTTCCAAATATTTTCGGACAGTCGGACCGAAGCAGACATTCACCTAATCAATGAAAAGTTGCCTCGTTACCCAGGCTTTAGCATTCGCCCTCTACATCACGGGAAGGTTCTCCTTGATGACTTTGTGGGCTTTGAAGGCTCGGGGATTTTCTGAATGGTACACCAGCAGGGGCTTTATCTTGCAGTTCCCACTGGCGTTTGCGCAAAAAGCAAGGGTAAGCCTGTCCTTCATAGGCTTATGTCCGGGTAGCCTCTTCTCCTCCGCCGTGATGAACGTCCATCGAGTCATTTTCTTCCAGAAAAGCCCAGTTTCGTCGCAATTGAAAACTTGCTGCGAACTGTAGCCTTCCTGCAGAGTCAACTCTTCAAACGTTTTAACAAAGGCTTCGGCGGCATTCGTGTCCGAGCTGGCTGCCTCCCCATGCCGTACCACTGAATGAATACCAGTCCTTTTCTTGAATTTCTCGAACCACCCCCGAGAAGCCTTGAACTCTGGGGGTTCCTGCTGGGATGTTCCTTCTCCTGTCCCTTCTTCAGCCTGAGAACGCACGAGATCACCGAAAATGGCGGAGGCCTTCTGGCAAATTGTAGTCTCAGTGATGGTGTCTCCTGAGACCTCTTTGTCTTTGATCCACACAAGCAGCAGCCTCTCCATCTCGTCATGCACGTGGGTTCTCTTATTGGAGAAAATAGTGACGCCCTTAGAAGGTGTCGCTGCTTTGATGGCCACCTTCTGCTTCAGGATGGTGGCTATCGTAGACGGATTCCGTCCATACTCCTTGGCGATCACACTTAAACGCATGCCAGACTCGTACTTTTTCATGATTTCGAGTTTCGTCTTCATCGAGAGCATCGTCTTCTTCATTCCTTCGGCAACATTCTTGGGACCCATGGCTACAGTATTAAGCTCAATAATACACTACGTACGTTATATACTATGTAGTAAACACTAATACAGTACAGTACACAGTAAAGAATGTTTAATAACGATAACACGTGGCGTACGAATGTATTTAACACTACGTCAAACAAGCGAAAGCACACAAAGTCAATGTTAACGATACCGCAGTTGGAACGAAAAGAGAGAGAGAAAGAGATGAACGCCAATGCGTAAGCAAGGTGGGATAGTTGCCGACCAATAGGAAAGCAGGATCTTATGGCGTCAGCTAGCATCTGAGTAGGGAGATAACCAATGGGTGAGCGGGAGGCTGTAAGTGAGTTTACCCAAGTTCAAAGGCTGGCTGCGCGCACTTTTTAAAATTACTCTCAGCGACGAGTTAGGATCTCGTAAGCTTTTTGTATCCTGAAAATTTTTTTGTATACTGAGGCATAAAAATCTTCGTATCGCTTTTCGTAAGCAGATACTTTCGTATCCAGAGGTATCACTGTAACTTTAAATTAACACTAATGAAACCATCTTATTTTTCGTAACATAAAAACTAATGTTGATTAGAGGGATGTTCTGACTAAACAAGCAGCAAAGATTCATTTGTTCATACGTTTACTTAAGTTACAGAATCCAACGACCTACTTTTTATCGATGCATCCTATAGAAATAATCAGTTAAAATTACACAAAATTATCCAGAAAACAAAACTCGTGTAACACAAGAAGTTATTGTACATTACTTGCTCGTCCAACCACAGAAAAGCAAAGAATGACCAAGCTTGACAGCCAGAAACCAAAAAATGTATATGACAACTAATGTGCAGCAAATGCCTACAGTACAGTAGCACTTACTCTTTGGAAAGTTTTTGTCTGGGATATATTCTAAGATAATGTGTCCCAATTACCGATGGGTTTATTGTGAAACAAACAACAGTAAAAAATAAGGTACAATTCTAAGTAAAGTAATTACGCTTCACATGGTTTAGTTAAAAAACATTTCCATAGTCGTATGTATAAAGATCTCTTAACGCTTCATCGCCTTTCTTCACTTACCTGTTAAGAAAACAAGTATTCCACCATCTGGTAGCTGTCGGTGAATTTTACAAACTTTCTTGTAGGCTTCTTCAAGATAGTTTTCCATTGTTCTTTTATTATAATGAATTGTAACATCAAACATTCTTGATTCCACCTGCAATATTTAATAAAACCTTAAAAATTACTGTAATGAAAAGCAAACTAAATAACTTGAGAAATGTTACAAAAGCTAAGTAGATATAGAAGATAAGGACAACTCAAAGCTATAAACAAAGTAATAGAGTTTCAAATCAAAATTATTATTTCTATGATTAATAAATTATACATTTGGGGGATAAAAAAGACTTGGAAAAAAGATTAACACTGAAAAAAAAAATCTAAAATTAAATATAATAAAATCTATAATTTCAATATAATGATACCTCAGATATTCAACACGATTTGTTCCAAGATCACATTCGAACACAAATTTGTTTGAACATCAAAACCAATTTTCACCCATAAGAATGAAGGAAAAATTATATTTTCATAATAAAATAAATTTTTGAACATACTTACCCGGTAGTTATGTATATATAGCTTACGTCCCTGACGTCACGGCAGAAATTTCAAAACTCGCGCCAATCGTCGATTGGGTAGCCAGGTGTACCACCTGTGCGCCCTCTAGTGAGGTACCTGGAACCATTCCATGATTCATCAGATCTTCCATGCCCATAGTCTCTAGAGGGGAGGAGGGTGGGAATTAAATGATATATAACTACCGGGTAAGTACTGTATGTTCAAAAATTCATTTTATTTTGAAAATATCATTTTTAAATATCTGACTTACCTAGTAGTTATATATATATAGCTGATTGACACCTTTGGTGGAGAGTAAGAGACAGCCAACATTGTTGGAATTTTACTTAAGAGTTAATAAAACAAGCTTAAGGGTTCGTACCTGATAAGGAAGCTGACTTCAATGATTTTCTGCTTCATTATGTCCTCTTTCCTTATGAGATCCAGCGATCCTCCCAGGGAGCTGAAGACCTCTAGGAGCTGTCAAACCAATGTAAATACCTCTATGTGACAGGACCTCCTCCAATACCCTTGTTCCGGGCGCTCTCAAGGAACAAATTGACGACCTAACTAAAATCAATGATTGCGGAAGACTGTCGCAATCTCCACAAACAACCATAAAAATACAAAAGTTCCAAGAGAAGAAAAGGGTATTAGAATTATGGGAATGTAGTGGTGGATACTGCCCCCACTACTGCACTCGCTGCTACGAATGGTCCCAGAGTGTAGCAGTCCTCATAAAGAGTCTGGACACGTTTCAAATAGTGTGAAGTGAACACAGATTTACTCCTCCAAAAGGTTGTGTCCATAATGCTCTGCAATGATCTATTCTGCTTGAAGGTCACCGAAGTTGCTACAGCTCTTAACTTTACGCATCTTGACTTTTAAAAGCTTGAGGTCTGCCTCACTGCAATGTGCATGAGCCTCTCTTATTAAGAGTCTGATGAAGAATGAAAGGGCATTCTTTGACATCTGTAACGAGGGCTTCTTGACCGAGCACCAAAAAGCTTCCGACTTGCCTCGCAACGCTTTCGTTCTGTCCAGGTAAAACTTCAGGGCTCTTACTGGGCACAGGACTCTCTCCAACTACTCGCCAACTACATCCGAAAGATTCGGAATCTCAAAAGCCTTGGGCCAAGGTTGAGAAGGGCGTTCATTCTTGGCAAGAAAGCCTAACTGCAATGAGCAGATAGCTTTGTTATCTTGAAAGCCAACGTTTTTACTAAATGCATGAATTTCACTGACTCTTTTAGCTGTCGCCAGACTAACCAAAAATAGAGTCTTCATCGTGAGGTCCTTAAATGAAGTTGAATGCAAGGGCTCAAACCTGTCACTCATAAGGAACTTCAGGACTATATCCAGATTCCAAGCTGGTGAATCCTGGTGCCATTGCTTTGATGTTTCAAACGATTTGAGAAGTTCCTGTAGGTCTTCATCATTTGAAAGGTACAAGTTTTTGGGCCTGAATACGGTCGCTAACATACTCCTGCAACCCTTGATGGTAGAGGAAGAATAATTGCGTTTCCTTCGAAGGTATAACAGGAAGTCAGCAATCTGAGTTATAGAGGTACTGGACGAGGAAACAGAGTTGACTCTGCACCATTCTCTAAAAACCTCCCACTTGGATTGATAAACCTTGATGATAGAAGTCCTTCTTGCTCTTGCAATAGCCCTAGCTGCCTCCTTTGAAAAACCTCTAGCTCTTGTGAGTTTTTCGATAGTCTGAAGGCAGTTAGATGAAGAGCTTGGAGACTTTGATGGTACCTTTCCAAGTGGGGTTGTCTGAGTAAATCTACTCTTAATGGAAGGGTTCTTGGAGTGTCCACCATCCATTCCAGTACCTCTGTGAACAATTCTCTTGAGGGCCAGAAGGGGGCCACTAGAGTCATTCTGGTCCCTTCGTGTGACACAAACTTCTGCATCACTTTGTAAAGAATTTTGAACGGTGGAAATGCGTACACGACCAGATTGGACCAGTCTAACAGGAAAGGGTCTATGTGGACTGCTTCGAGATCTGGCACAGGGGAGCAGTAAGCTTCTAGCCTCTTTGTCTTCGAGGTCGCGAGTAGGTCTATACAAGGACGAGTCCAAAGTCGCCGCAGGTTCTTGCAGACTTCTTGATGAATTGTCCATTCTGGACAGAACTTGACCTCTCATGCTGAGGCTGTCTGCCATCATGTTCTTCTCCCCCTGAATGAACCTTGTTACAAGTATTACATTCTTCTCCTTTGCCCAGATTTGAAGACTCCTCGCAGTTTCGTAAAGGGACATCGAGTGGGTTCCGCCTTGCTTGGCAATGTAAGCCAATGCTATGGTGTTGTTGGCATTGACCTGCACCACTTTGTTCAAAACTGACCCTTCGAAGCTTTTGAGGGCCAACAGGACTGCTAACAGTTCCTTTTGGTTGATGTGGAAGTTCTTCTGATCCTCTGTCCACAACCCCGAAACTTCCAACTTGCCCAGTGTTACTCCCCACCCCGAGTCCGAGGCGTCGGAACACAACACAAGGCCTGGATTCCTCTGTTCTAAGGGGTGACCTTCTTGAAGCTTGTCCGGATTGTTCCACCACTGAAGGCAACCTCTTATGGATTCCGTAATGGGGATGCAAATCGTCTCTAGATCTTTCTCCTTATTCCAATGATGATTAAGGTGGAATTGGAGAGGATGAAGATTCAGCCTTCACCGGGAAACAAACTGTTCCAACGAGGAGAGGGTTCCCAACAGACCCATCCACTTTCTCGCAGAACAATTCTGTTTCTTTAGAAAAGATTGCAGTTTCAGGATGGCTTGCTCCGTCCTTAAAGGAGCCAGAAAAGCCCGAAAAACTTGACTCTGAATCACCATCCCCAAATAAAGTATCTTTTGTGATGGTGTCAGTAGAGACTTGTCTCTGTTGACAAAAAGACCCAATTCTTCTGTTAGTCTCAAAGTTATCTGAAGATCCTTCAGGCAGTGATCGTAGAAATGAGCTCTGAGAAGCCAGATACAGGGAGACTTTGATGCCTCTTCAGTGCAGTATTCTCGCTACATTTAGCATTATAGTTTCGTGAATATTTGAGAGGCGGTGCTGAGACCGAAACACAGGGCCCGAAACTGAAACACTTCCGCCTTGAAAACGAACCTCAGATAATGCTTGAACCTCGGATGAATGGTGATGTGAAAGTAAGCGTCCTGGAGGTCTAATGAGACCATCCAGTCGCCCTTTCTTACTGCTGCAAGGACTGACTTTGATGTCTCCATGGAGAACTTCGTCTTCCGAACAAACGCGTTGAGCGCGCTTACGTCCAGGACTGGACGCCATCCCCCCGAGTTCTTGGGAACCAGGAACAAGCGGTTGTAGAAACCTGGTGACCGCAAATCCCGTACCCTCTCTATGGCCCCCTTCTCCAACAAGAGAGACATTTGGAGTTGCATAGCCTGCCTCTTTGACTCCTCTCTGTATCTGGGAGAGAGATCTATTGGAGCTAAAACTAAAGGAGGTTTCCCTATAAAAGGGATTTTGTAACTCTCCTTCAGAAGTTGTACAGACCAAAGGTCTGCTCCCCTCTTCTCCCAAGCTCACCAGAAGTTGTGTAGTCTGGCTCCTACTGCCTGAAGGCAAAAGCAGTCAGACTCTGCTTTGTCCTGTTCTGAATCCTCTTTTCTTTGCTCTCCTTCCCTCGGGTCTAGAGCTACCCCTGCTGGAAGTCTTCCCTCGAAAGGGCTGAGAAAACTTAAGGAATGGAGTTTCTTCCTTTGGCTTGCGGCTAGCGAAAGAAGTTGGGAGAACCTTTCTTGCCGTCTATGACACCAAATCTTGGGTGGCCTTTTGGGTTAATGCGGATGAAATCTCTCTAATTAACTCTTGTGGAAAAAGAGAGGAAGACAGAGGTGCATATAGCAATTCTGATTTCTGAAAGGGGGTAACCCCAAGAAACAGAAACGAACACATCTGAGCTCTTTTCTTAAGGATCCCCGCTGAGAAAAGCACTACCAACTCATTAGATCCGTCTCGTAAAGCTTTATCCATACAGGACATGATATGCATGAGACTAGCAGTGTCACCATCTTTAAGGGCAGAAACATTTTTCCCCAAGGCTCCCAGAGTCCAGTCGAGGAAATTGAATACCTCGAAGGCTCTGAATACGCCTTTGAGAAGATGATCTAATTCCGAAGTTGACCCGAGAATCTTGGTCCTCCTCATGGCCGACCGACGGGAAGCGTCTACTAGACTTGAAAAATCTCCTTGGTAGAGGCAGGAACTCCCAAGCCAAGAACTTCTCCCGTCTCGTACCAGATACTAGATCTAGAGGCCAGTCTAGTCGGAGGAAAAGCGAAAGCTGCCTTTCCTTGGTCCTTCTTAGACTCCATCCAGTCTCTCATCATTCTTAAAGCTCTCTTTGATGACCGGGACAGAATCATCTTGGTAAAAAGAGACTTCTTCGACGCCTTCCCAAGCGTAAATTTTGAGGGTCGCAAATGTGGAACAACGGGCACAAAATAATCTGGAAACTCATCATTAAAAACTCTCATGAGTTCTTAAGATCAACTGAAGAACGAAAAGACTTAGGATCTTCTCCTTCTGATAATTCCTCAAATAATTCAACAGGGGAAAGGTGATCGTCGATGTCTTCCTCTGACAAAGCTCTAACGGAAGTAGCGACGTTGTGTTTATCAGGATACTGTACATCTCTTTAAGGTCCTGACTTCTGGCGTCAAGAGACCCCAGACCATCGTGTCTGTCGCCGTGTTGTTCTAACGCTTGACGCTCGGTAAAACGCTCGCGATCAAAGTGATCGGAACTAAGGCGTCCTTGATCTCGACATTCGATTCGATTAGAGTCATCACGAAGTCCGAAGCTCTCATGCTTAATGTCATGCCTCACTTCTTGATTCCTGGCATCACGTAAAGTTGTTCGACGCTCGATGTCATGTTCTGTTTGACGCTCGACGTCGCGTCCTGCTTGACGCTCGACGCCGCGTACCGCTTGACGCTCGACGCCGCTTACCGCTTGACGCTCGACGTCACGTCTGGCTGCTTGCCGCTCGACGTCACGTCTGGCTGCTTGCCGCTCGACGTCACGTCTGGCTGCTTGCCGCTCGACGTCACGTCTGGCTGCTTGCCGCTCGACGTCACGTCTGGCTGCTTGCCGCTCGACGTCACGTCTGGCTGCTTGCCGCTCGACGTCAAGTCCTGATGGACGCTCGACATCATGTCTTGCTGGACGCTCAACGTCACGTCTTGCTGGACACTTGAGGTCACGTCCTGTAGGACGTTTAACGTCACGTTTAGTTAGACCCTCGACGTCATGTCTGGCCACTTGACGCTTAGTGTCACGTCTGGCTACTTGACGCCTGTCGTCACGTTTGGTTGTTTGGCGTTCGGAGTCAAGTGGAACAGTCTCACGACATTTAACGGGGGAGATGTAAAGTCGTTCGTCGTCAAGAACCTCTCGACTAATAGCCTTACGCCGCTTGGCGTCCAGAAGAGAAGCTTCCTGACGTTCAGGATCCAGGCATGCTACTCTTTTGTTGTCCGTAGGTTGATAACTTTGCATGAACGAAGAGAGTTTCTGTTGCATCTCTTGCAGCATATTAAAATTCGGGTCAACTCGTTGTGATACAGGAGATGTCACGTTTATCACGAGTTCGCTATCCACGCCGCTTAAAGAACGCGCAGGGCGTCCAGAGGGCGATAACCAGTCTGACGGCGGAGGAGGAGCATGAACCGAGGTCATGCCCGGTTCAGGCAACTGACCAGCAACTGGGAGAGCTGGACGTTTCTTGGCAATATCCGACGTCCTTAAAGGATGTTTGGCAGGAGAGCTCTCTTCGGGAGAAGGAAAATGCTCCAGACTGCTCCAATGGCTACAACCAGGAGCTTGCAGTGTCATGATACGACGCTGATTGACCGTGTCCATCTTCCTCTTCAGAGGTCTGGAAGCTTGACGCCAGCCCCATTTGGGTGCTGCGTCATTCGAAGATGATGAAACCACTTTTACCTCACCTTTCCTATGATGAGGGCGAACGTCCTGGGAAACGTCAACAGGAACGCTTGAGGAGACGTCTGCTCGGGAGCTAAAGCCTCTCGTTTCCTTTCGTCGTTCGACATTCCTTCTCCCATGGGTTGGGGATCTTGGAAGAGGTCTAAGACTGGGAGAACGACAGGCCCGAGCAGGCGCACCCTCCACTGCACTAAATAAATTCACTGCACTTTTAGCAATGTCACATTTTAATTGCTTTACATCGGACATCAATTGAGTTCTGTCCGCGGCAAGCGATTCATCCCTCACGCCCAGAGCTTGAATAGCCATCATCATATCCTTTAGCGTAGGTTCATTACCAGTAACAGTAGTGGGATCTGAAACTACCACTACGGGGGAAGGATTAGGTTCGGTGACACGTGAAGAGGAAATGTCTCTGGAAAAACCAGAAGAACTTCGTCTAAGCCTATCTCTCTCAAGTTTACGAGTGTAGCGGTCAAACTCTAGCCAATCACTCTCAGATAAAAGAATACATTCGTCACAACGATCCCCCAACTCACATACTTTACCTCTGCATTTTGCGCAGATAGAGTGGGGATCAATAGAGGCTTTAGCAAGCCGGGTCTTACACCCACTCACACACATTCTATAAGTTGAAGGGGGGTCGGCCATTTCGAATATTAATAAGAGAGATCAAACAAGCAAGGGTCAAAATATCAAAATCCAAAAGTAATTCAAGAATATCCAAAAGAAAATCCAAACGATCGAGAGTCAAAACCAAATTATTGTACATCACCAATGTAAACTGTAATAAATCAGGTAAATAGCGAGTAGAAATATCCAACGATGTCGCCGGTTGCGGCGGCAGGGAAGATCTGAGGAATTATGGAATGGTTCTAGGTACCTCGCTAGAGGGCGCACAGGTGGTACACCTGGCTACCCAATCGATGATTGGCGCGAGTTTTTAAATTTCTGCCGTGACGTCAGGGACGTAAGCTATATATATATAACTACCGGGTAAGTCAGATGTTTAAAATAGCATTAACTGGTTCTCCACCCAAGGATGCTACTACAGTATTATAGGTAATTTTTGTACAAAGTAAAAATACATAAGACTATAAAAATACAGGATAAAAAATGAAATAATGATTATGGAATAAATAAATACTGAATTTCACTTTGCCTATAGTAATGAGTGGATGGCTTGAGTGGAGGAGAGAGAGAGACACACACACACACACACACACACACACACACACACACACACACTCTCTCTCTCTCTCTCTCTCTCTCTTTGTGTAATTGGAGTCTTTGTTGACCTGTACTATCTTAAAAATCGCTTGAAACATCTAAAAGTAGTGTGGAGGAAAGGAAATAGATGACTGCAAGGCAAGTACTGAAAAGGTAAATTTAACTGTTAAGGGGTGTGACTCATCCCCATTAAAATAATGTTATTTTGGGAGTTACAGTACTTGAAACTCGTACTACGTTTTTGTTACTTGATCAATTTGTCTTTTTATTCAAAAAACATTTGAAAGAGAACTCTATCCTCTAAGATTCTACATGGGACTTTTTCTAAGTTTTCTTAATTATTTTTATGTATAATTTAATCAATGTATATAAATCACTTTCAATGGCGGCCATTTACATATGGATGTTTTTCGTGTTTTCAGAAAGTGAATGTACAGATTATAGGATATAGAATTATATATCTTTTTGCTTGAATGACAAAAATCAAACAATATTCAAGAAAGTTGTAGCAATTTTTCTCAGAGAATTTCATGTTTTGAAGAATCAGTATTCAAAGTTATTTTTTCTTATAGAGACTGGTTGATTATACATTTATAGGCATAGGAATTGGTTTATTGAAGAAATTTTTCTCACCATTCGGAATCATAAGGACAAACACCAATGTCCCGGTATATAAGTCATTTTATAGTTTATTTATGACATATTTGTTTTTGATGTTAATAGTTTATATATGACATGTCTGTTTTGACGTTGTTACTTATTTTAGAATGATTTATTGTTAATTTGTTCTCTTCATTTATTTATTTTCTTATTTCCTTTCCTCACTGGGCTATTTTTCCCTGTTGGAGCCCCTGGGCTTATAGCATCTTGCTTTTCCAACTAGGGTTGTAGCTTGGATAGTAATAACAAGAATAATAATAATAATAATAATATGAAGTTTCCATGATCAAATTTGCGAAGATACGAATAAAGTCATATTGTCCCATCCTTCAATTTGCACACCAAAAATTAGAAGTTATGAATATTTTGAAAAAGTAAAAGAAAATGATAAAATTATCGTTAGTAGTGTTATAATCATTGCGTAAATGCACAAAGCCACATTAGAAACTGGACAAAAACGTCTGTTTAGTTATGAACAATCGAATCTGATAACAGCTGTTTTGCTTATATATCAGTCATCCTATGATAATAAATAATATTCGTAATTATGCAATCTTAGTAGTACAGGGAGGTTTTAGAAGAGGTAGGGGTTGTATGAATCAGATTTTTACAGTTAGGCAGATATGCGAGAAATATTTAGGAAAAGGTAAGGATGTGTATGTTGCGTTTATGGATCTGGAGAAAGCGTATGATAGAGTTGATAGGGAAGCAACGTGGAATGTGATGAGGTTATATGGAGTTGGTGGAAGGTTGTTGCAAGCAGTGAAAAGTTTCTACAAAGGTAGTAAGGCATGTGTTAGGATAGGAAATGAAGTAAGCGACTGGTTTCCGGTGAGAGTGGGACTGAGACAGGGATGTGTGATGTCACCGTGGTTGTTTAATTTGTATGTTGATGGATTGGTGAGAGAGGTGAATGCTCGAGTGCTTGGACGAGGATTGAAACTGGTAAACGAGAATGACCATGAATGGGAGGTGAATCAGTTGATGTTTGCGAATGATACTGTACTGGTTGCAGCCGCGGAAGAGAAGCTTGGCCGATTAGTGACAGAATTTGGAAGGGTGTGTGAGAGAAAGAAGTTGAGAGTTAATGTGGGTAAGAGTAAGGTTATGAGATGTACGAGAAGGGAAGGTGGTGCAAGGTTGAATGTCATGTTGAATGGAGAGTTACTTGAGGAGGTGGATCAGTTTAAGTACTTGGGGTCTGTTGTTGCAGCAAATGGTGGAGTGGAAGCAGATGTACGTCAGAGAGTGAATGAAGGATGCAAAGTGTTGGGGAAAGTTAAGGGAGTAGTAAAAAATAGGGAGTTGGGCATGAATGTAAAGAGAGTTCTATATGAGAAAGTGATTGTACCAACTGTGATGTATGGATCGGAGTTGTGGGGAACGAAAGTGTCGGAGAGACAGAAATTGAATGTGTTTGAGATGAAGTGTCTAAGGAGTATGGCTGGTGTATCTCGAGTAGATAGGGTTAGGAACGAAGTAGTGAGGGTAAGAACGGGTGTAAGAAATGAGTTAGCAGCTAAAGTGCATTTGAATGTGTTGAGGTGGTTTGGCCATGTTGAGAGAATGGAAAATGGCTGTCTTCTAAAGGAGGTGATGAATGCAAGAGTTGATGGGAGAAAGCCAAGAGGAAGGCCAAGGTTTGGGTGGATGGATGGAGTGAAGGAAGCTCTGGGTGATAGGAGTATAGATGTGAGAGAGGCAAGAGAGCGTGCTAGAAATAGGAATGAATGGCGAGCGATTGTGACGCAGTTCTGGTAGGCCCTGCTGCTTCCTCCGGTGCCTTGGATGACCGCGGAGGTAGCAGCAGTAGGGGAGTCAGCATTATGAAGCTTCATAGGTGGTGGATAATGTGGGAGGGTGGGCTGTGCCACCCTAGCAGTACCAGCTGAACTCGGTTGAGTCCCTTGTCAGGCTGGGAGGAACATAGAGAGGAGACGTCCCCTTTTTTGTTTCATTTGTTTGATGTCGGCTACCCCCCAAAATATGTATGTATGTAATTATGTTACAAAGTTAAGTAGAGTAATACTGATATATCTTTACATTACACCCTTATTTGCTCTAGAAAAAAGAGTCAAGGATATATACTGACAAATATAAACAACAACCTGTAGGTGAAGGTGAAAAAAAAATCTTTATAGCTGCAAAGCTGCTTGGAATAGGGGAAAAGCTCTGTCCTTTATAGTAAGAGCAAGATGGTATATTCAGTTATTGAAAAGGTAAACCAAATTGCAAAAACAACCAAATGAATCTAAAGAAAAATTAGTAATTCCTCAAGCTGTACAATCATGCACCACAAAGCTAAAAACTATAAACTATAAATGATCATGCATCTGTAACATGGATTAAACTCTGGTAAACTTTGATATGCCATTAAACTTAATGGTAAATATGTGAGAATGGTATTTCAAATAAAACTATTTAACATATTATGATAAAATGATAGTTTCAGCATTCATTGCTTCTTTTGGGAAATAAAAAATCTTTCAGAAGTTTGCCTTAATCAGCTGATCTTTAAAGTATAGGCAGTAGTGTCCATGAACTTATAAATGAAAACAATTGAAAAGAATACTTATTCTCTGTTTTTATTTCCTAATGCAATACTAATATAAGAATATTACATGCATTATTATTGAATAAAGTTAAATGAAACATCAACTTACATCAGTTTTATTAAAATCTTGTTTATATCCAAAAAAGCTGTTTGCTCGTTAATTCAAGATTGCCTCACCTTATGTGGAGCACAGTTGAACGAACGAATGAACAGATGTATTTGAGAGACAGTAAACAAAATTTTGATTAAACTGATGTTTAACTTAACTGTATCCAATAATAATTTGTGAAATGTTCACATATTAGTATTGTACAGTATTAAGAAATAAAATCAGACTAAGTAATCTTTTCCATTTTTTGTTTATAAGTTGATGGACACTGCTGTCTATGCTTTCCAAATGAGGCAAACTCATGAAGCATCTTTTTTTATTTCCCAAAAGAAACATTCAATGCTTGAATCATCATTTTATCATGCTATGGTAAATAGTTTTATTCAAAATAATTTTCTTTCATATTTCATTTATTGTCGAGTCTAATGGCATTTCCATCATTTTTTTTGCATTCAATTGCTGTGTTTGGGTTGTAATTATTTTATTTTGGGAAGTTATGGGTCATTTCAATCAGCAATTTCTACTAGCAAGATTGTTTTAAATTTTTGAATTATTATAGAGTAAAATACCTTTTAGCATAACCATAACATATCAATTGCAAATTTATAAATGAGCTGATAAAGGCTCCAGTTTGCTTTTTTTCTTACAGAGATCAGTTGAATATAATTTAGAATGGATAAGTATGGGCTTTTAGCAGTAATTTCCATCAACAATGGGGTCATAAGAACATAATCATCATATTTTAGGGTTATTTACTGAGCAGTGGTGAGCCCCTTCCCTCAAATCTAGAAATATACTGTATACCCTGCATGTAACAAATACCAACACACGAATTAGACAAAACTAGCACAATACAATTTTGTCTGCATATTTTCTGGGAAAATTTTACTCTACAGGCATATTTACTTATTGTCTCTGACACTTTTTGCCTCTTTCAGCATAACAACATGATAATTGTAAATATATAAACAGGCAAAGAAACACGATACATAAAACATGACAAATTCGGAGATAATTTATATTTTTCCCTAACTAATAAAAACTTGGAGTTATTTATGTGGATTATCTTTCAGCAGCAGCTGGAGGTAGCCATTAGACCTTAATTGCAAGGTGGCAACCCTGCCTAACCGCTTGAGCGGATAGGCTGGGGGTGGTTGAGGGGAGGGTAACCCATCCACCTCTATATATACTCTCACAGCAGACAGGACTTCTGGGGGACAGGTGATGGCAGGCCAATTTATATAAATAACTCCAGGTTTGTATTAGTTAGGGAAAAATACAAATTATCTCCAAATTTGTCATTTGTTCCCATACAAACAAACCTTTCGTTACTTATGTGGATGACTCATTCTTAGGTGGGTGGAAGTCCTGGATACGGTATGGACATTGACCCGGTTTTACCTAGTATAGTATATGACTGTGGTCAAGGAAAAACTTTGACACCTCACTGAAATAAACAAAGTGAGTATACTCGCGGACTGTGCAATGCAGTTAAAATAGAACTTGTCAATTTGTATTAACGCCTTCGAGTTTATATAGGAAAAAAAGATGTATCCCATTGCTCCCTCGCAGAAAGCAATGGGGAAATGTACAGTACAACAATTTTATAACTTATACAAGGCTATACAAGGGAAGTGATAATCACCTGCAGAGGTTGAAGTCAGCTTGCAGAGGGATCCATGGTGCTGCACTCTAAGGGAGGGGAAGATGAAGAAAGGAAAGCCAGACATTCTTCTTATTCTTCCGTCTTAACCCGGGTAACCAATGCCCTCAACCTACTGCTATTTGTCCATCAAGGAGACAGATATCTTGAACCACTTGTTGAGCAGCCACCACAGGACCGATAGTGAATGTATCAAGTCTCCTATGGGTAACGTCTTTCAAGTAATGGGCTGTGATGGTGGTTGTCTCTTTCACACGCCCGCTTAGAGAACTTGCAACACGGAAAAGTTGCGCTTGAATGCCAGGGAAGTACTGATTCCCCTGAAATCATGGGCTCTAGGATGGCGAGCCTGAGGAGTATCGGGAACCAAGGCTCTTTTGATTACTTGGCGAATCCAGGAGAAAACCATGTTCTTGGTAATCCTCCTCTTTACTCTACCTGAACTAACAAACAGAGGTAATAGTCTGGGCCGTGTTGCTGCAGTGCGTTCAAGATAGTATCTCAAACTAATCACTCGGCATGGTAACAACTGATCTGGGTCATTGGTTACAGAACGAAGACTAGCAATCTGAAAGGGGGCGAATCTATGGTTCAAAAGCCCCGGATTTTGAGTCTTAACAATAAACTCAAGGACCAAGCTGAGTGTCACTTCACCCCCATTTCCTTGAATGAGCGATGTCATACAAGAGGCCATAAAGTTCACTGACTCTCTTTGCCGAGGCTTAAACGAGCAGGAACGCCGTCTTCAAAGTGAGGACCACGTTCTAAGGAGGAGGCCTAATCTCTGACTGGGGGCAAGTGATCTCATGACTCTGTATGAGTAAAGAAAGCTCCGACAAAGAGGAAATATTTACTCCTTACAGCTTAAAAGGCAAGGCTTAGGGCTGAGCGACTGCCTTTCACCGCCAAGACTAAAAGGAGTTTTTCCTCCCGAAGGTATACAAGGAACTCGGCAATTACTGGGATAGTGGCATCGAGTGGAGAGATATTCCTTCCACAATACCAATCATAGAATACTCCCCATTTTGCCTGGTAGACCAAGGCTCAGGACCTACGCAGGCACATGAAGTTGAAGCGACTGCACGGTCTTGTGGAAGATGTTCGCGTGTGGTTGTTTGAGTAGATCTGGTCATGGAGTATTCTCGCTAGATCTACCTGAAGTTGCAAGAGGTCTGCATGATACCATAGCGGAGCTATAAGGGTCATCATTACATCTATGGATGCACTGGTTTTGTTGAGCAGTCTTCTCACCAGACAAAACGGGGGAAAGGCGTACACGTCGATGTTGTCCCACCATTGTTGGAATACATCTTGCTATAGAGAGTAAGGGTCTGGGTCTGGAGACCATTACAGAGGAAGCTTGCTGCTCAGAGACGTTGCGAAAAATTGTATCACAAAGTCAAGGCTTTGTTGGCTATCTGACAATTCAAAGACCATTCGGAGTCTACTATCCGAGTTGCTCTCTTCATATTGTCAGCGAGTAAATTTCTCTTGCCAGGAATGAAACTAGTTGATAGAGACACCGGATGTTCTTCTGACCATCTGAGAATCTTTACTACAAGATGGCATAGAGGCTGCAAAAAAGTACCGCCCTGTTTGTTTATGCAAGCTACTACTGTGGTGTTGTCACTCATCAACACCACAGAGTGATCTGCCAGCAACTGTTGGAACTGATGAAGAGCTAGGTAAGCTGCTCTCATCTCTAGAAGATTTATGTGTTGGTACCTTTCTGACTGACCAAAGGCCGGATATCGTATGGTGCAGCAGGTGAGCCCTCCACCCTTCTTGTGATGCATCTGTGAAGAGCATCAAATCCTGAGGGGGAACGAGAAGATTCTGTCCTCTTCGAAGGTGTTCGTCTACCATCCAACAACTCAAACCCGTCACCTGATCCTGAGTTATAGGAACTCGGGTATCTGGTGGATCTGAGTGTTAGTTCCACACGGACTTAGCTGCCACTGTAGGGATCTTATCATGAGGCAGCCGTTTGGAACAAGACAGATGAGAGAGGTTAGATGGCCTAACAAACTCAACCAACGAGAGACTGGAAGAATTTCTTTCCTGAGGAAGGGAGCAGCCACTTCCTTTCAGTCTGTGTACTCTTTCGCCTGATGGAAACATTTTCGCTTGGATGGTGTCTATGATCATATTGAGGTATACCAGTCTCTGTGAAGGTTGCAGTAATGACTTCTCTTGATTTATCCGAACCCCCAGGTCCAGACAAAATTTGAGAAGCATGTCCCAATGACAAAAAAGGGTTGTCTCAGAGTCTGCTAGGATCAGCCAGTCATCCAGATATCTGAGAAGACGGATATCTTTCCTGTGAGCCCAAGATGACACTAGGGCAAACACTCTGGTGAATACCTGAGCAGCTGTCGCGAGACTGAAGCATAGACCCTTGAACTGTTATGCCTTTTCCTCGTATATGAATCTCAGATACTTCCTTGAAGACGGATGGATTGGGATCTAGAAGTAAGCGCCCTTCAGATCCAGTGTACACATGAAGTCCCTTGGACGAACTGCTTGGATGACCGTATCTTACATCTTCATTCTGAACAGAGTTTGTTGAACAAACTTGTTCAGAGGGGAGAGATCGATGACTGGTCTGCAGCCTCCAGTCGTCTTTTTCACCAGAAAAATTGAACTGGTCAGTCAGTTGGTAGTGAATTCTTGGGACACGCGGTTACAAGGAGAAAGCCACAGATATCAAATGATACGTAGGATACTATAAAAATGAGAAAAAGACAGAAATTGATTGATGAAGGTTTTTGGTTGATAATGAAGTCAAATGAAATGCCAGGAAAGACTGGAAAGAATATTTAGACAGTAAAGCAGATGAGGCTGACAAAGCTATAAATTCAGGAAGTGGCTATGGTGTAAGAATCGCTCTTAGAATTATTAATGAAATCTCAACAGGGTTAAAGAAGAAGAAGCATAGATCCATCAAAAAGAGAGATGGATATGTTATCACAACAGAAGATGAAGAAAGCCAACGTTGGATGGAACACTTGTGAGGTTATGAATAGGAGATATGAGGGGAATAACTTGATATACCTGAAGCTGATGAAGACCTTGATATACCCATGAATGAATTCGGTGTTTTTGAAGTCAAACCTATCCTCAAAACACTTAAGATATGGTGTGGAGGATTTATTTTTACTTTATTTTTATTTTTTGTTTTTGCCAAATCCAGAGAGAGAGAGAGAGAGAGAGAGAGAGAGAGAGAGAGAGAGAGAGAGAGAGAGAGAGAGAGAGAGAGAGAGAATTTCATTTGCTTTAGTTTTGCTAGATCGCGCGAGAGTATGTGTGTGTTTGTGTGTGTGTTTGTGTGTTTGTGTGACTGCGGTGCGCGCCGAAGAGCAAGTGGTAGTTAGAGAATGATCGTTGGTGGTGAGAAAGACTGTTGGTACAAATGAGATTGTTTGTTTACATTTTTTAGTTAGGTTACGACAGTGGTGAATGTTTCGGAGCGAATGCTTTTTTTGATTGACTGCGTCCTGAAGCAGTTGTGTGGTTGAATGCTGGATTATTATTTTTTGACCAGCGTGGAAGTGTTTTTGATTTTTCTGAGTAAGTACAGTTTTGTTTATCTTTGCTTGTCGTGATTGTGAATGATAGGAACAATTTATTATTTATCTTTGATTATAGTGCGATAGTTCAGTTAGCTAGAAGTGTTCGTAAGTGTTTTTCTTTTTTTATTTTGGCAGGCTGCGATTCCTCCTTTGGGAGAGAGTTCCTCGAGTGTTTACGTGATTGTTGACGACTTGGCCTGTAACAGAACTCGATACGATTGCTCAGATTTATTTTGTTGACGACCTGGACTACGATTATGATTATGATTTGATTGCTCTTAACGATTTTATTGATATTGATGCCATAATGACCCCGCCCGTATGAAGGAATTTCCGTCTAGACCACTGATGAATAAGATTGTGATGATGATGATAATGATGACTATGATTAATTAACCCCGATATAGGAAGTGACTGTGGTAGTTGGACTCGGGGTATTACCGGTTGCCAATAAGTTGTGGCAGTGGGCTGTGAAGGTCTCTGGGGCCTTGTATGGACAACGGTGTCCACATACTGTGATTTATTATTTTAATTGCGTTTTTTTTGTACTGTTTGTGAATGGTGTCGGTGTCGGGTTTGTGAGGGTTATTTTGAGTATTGGCGACGGTGTCCGTGGTCACACATATATTTACAGAATATTTTGTTTATGAAGATTTAGGTTTGGTGATTTGTTTGTCTGTCTTTAGTATTAAGGTTTCGTGAATGACATTATTTTGGTTTTTTGAATATTTTAAGTGATTGTTATAGTTAGTAAGAAATATATAGTTTTAAGGATATGTTTTGTTTTGTTTTGTCCTTATGTCTAAGAGTCTGGTTTTAGATAACGTAAGGGGAAAGTTTGTTTTGTTGAGACAATTGTCTGTAGGTGTGATTCAGGGTGTGGGGCTTGTTTTTTAAACATCCCGCCACATTATTTTGGCGCCCGAACAGGGACAGTCGAGGTGGGATTGAACCAGACTCTTTCACAAAGGTTATATTTAGGATTTAGATTTAAGGTTAACGACAATGGAAGGTAAATTAAAGGCTTTGGAGGAGGAATTGCGGCATTATAAAGAACGGGAGCAGATGTTGATAGTTGAGAAAGAGAGGTTGCTAGTAGAGAATGAGAGGTTGAACTGGGAGAATGAGGCGATGCAGAAGGAGCTTAGGGAGTTGAAGGGAACTGTAGAGAGAGTGGAAGAGGGTGTTGAGATGAGGATGCGAGAGAATGAAGAACGGATGGAGAACCGATTGGAAGCTATGATGGGGCAAGTCATGGGGATGATGAAAACTATAATGGGTGAAGGTGCAGTCGGAGGAGTGTCCTCAGCTTCGGGTAATGGGTTAATAGTGGATGAGAAGGTTAAGGTAGGTGATAATGGGAAAGGAAGTGATAGTGATAGTAGTAATAGTGATGGTGATATTGAAGATAAGGGAATTAGGCATAGTAAGAATGAACAGAAAGGTGAGAGGAAAGATGAAAGGAAAGGTAAAAGTGATGTGAAGAAAGAGAAGAAAAAGTATCAGGCTAATAGCAGGGACGATCGTGAATGGGTGAAAGTGGTAAGTAAGAAAAAGGGTAAGAAGGGAATGGTTAAGGATAGGAATTTAAGTGTGGAAGTGGATTCATTATATTCAAATGAGGAAGAAGGTAACAAGGGAGTAGATAGTGATGATAGCAGTGAGAATGAACGTGATGTGTGTAAGACTGTGTTTATGAGAGAGGTACCTCGGTGTGAAAGGTTCAATGAGCATAGCAGTAGGGATGTATATGATTTTTTCAAGGAGTATGAGAGGTATTGTCAGGATAAGTATGGTGATAGTAAAAGAGTTTGGGCTAGGGAGCTAGGAGAATATTTGACTGGGTATTTGTTGACGATGTATGGAGTGATAATGAGTGTAGGGGACGTTGATTATGAAAGTGTGAAAACGAGAATAATTGAGCAGGTAAAACGTATGAAAGGGAGTGTTAAGTATAAGCGTAAGAATGATTTTGATGAAGCACGGATGAATGCAGAAGCGATATCAATGTACGTATGTAGGTTGGAAACTTTAGCTAGGAAGAAGTATGGGGATGAAGGTATAAATGAGAATAAGGAGTTAATGAGGAAGTTTTTGGCTACTGTACCCGAGAATGTTGCTGAGTTTGTTAATTTGAAACGGAAGGAGAAAATGAGGTGGACGAAAGAAAGATTGACATGGGATGATATTTTAGAGATAGTTGAGGATTACGAGTTGGATAGGTGTATGAAAGAAAGTAAATCTGTGAGTGTAAGAACTGGAATGGAGGAAATTGTGCCAGAATTTGTTAGTTTTAGAGATGCTGTTATGAGAGGACCGATGAGGGTAGCTGATAGTGTAGTAGATAGGAGTGTTAGGGCGAGTAATGTGGGAATACCTGTAAGGACAAATGAAGGGTTTAGGCAAGGGAATCAGGTTTGGAGGGATAGGAGTGCTAGTGCGCCGCAAGATAGGTCAGATAGCCGTGTCCGTGATGAAAAGTGTTATAGGTGTGGGAAAGTAGGTCATAAGAAGAATGAATGTAGATGGGCATTAGGAGCATGTTTCGGGTGTGGAGAGACAGGGCATCGTATTAGCGACTGTAAGAAAGAGAAAGTGATTAAGTGTTATCGGTGTGGTATGACTGGGCACGTAGCAAGTGGATGTAGGAGTAATCGTATGAATGTGATTTGTGGTAATTGTGGTAAGGATGGTCATTATGCTAGAATGTGCAAGGAGCCACGGGGTAAGTGTACTGAATGTGGTGTAGATGGGCATGTAGCTGGGGTATGTAGGAAGAAGGGAGTAAATCAGACAGGATGTTCGGGAAACTAGAGTGTAAGAGGGTTCAGCTGGGTGAGTCCTCCTGTGTGTGTGGAAGGAATAGGATTAATGTTTGTGAGAATGGGATGAGTAATTGGTTGGAAATGAGCAAGTATGAATCTAGTATGCATGAGAAGTTAGGGCTGGAAAATAAACAATTAGTGTTAGTTGAATATAGGAAAAAGAGGCGTTTGAAAGTTTTAAGTGAGGAGAAAGTGCAAGGGAAATTTATAGGTATAGGTAAGAATACGAATAAGTATGACAAGGGTGTAAATGTACAAGTGAGTGTGGAGGATAAATGTATTAATACAGATGAAACGTGGTTGAGTATGAATGATACTTATAGTGTGTGTGGCTTTTCGTTAGATGATGTAAAAGAAAAAATGAATAACGCAAGAATGAGAGACAGGAGAATGATAAGTAGCATGAATGAATCTTTTGCTAAAGTTGAGAATGTTTTTGATGAAATGGATGAACTGTTTACAGAAATGAGTGTAATTATAGGGCCAGATGAGAACGAGGTAGATATGATTGTACATGATATATTAGATGATAGGGATTTAGATAGGAATAGTGTTAATGTAGCGAATGATTGTGATAAGGAAGAAGTGAATGAGAGAGTATATGGAGGCCCAGTTACTCGGAGTAGAGGTCCCGTTCCCGACTGTGACTGGGTTATGAAAAAAATAATGTAAGTGTTGTGTGAGAAGGATTTGGCAAAGTAAGGGGGGAGGAATGTGGAGGATTTATTTTTACTTTATTTTTATTTTTTGTTTTTGCCAAATCCAGAGAGAGAGAGAGAGAGAGAGAGAGAGAGAGAGAGAGAGAGAGAGAATTTCATTTGCTTTAGTTTTGCTAGATCGCGCGAGAGTGTGTGTGTGTTTGTGTGTGTGTTTGTGTGTTTGTCTGACTGCGGTGCGCGCCGAAGAGCAAGTGGTAGTTAGAGAATGATCGTTGGTGGTGAGAAAGACTGTTGGTACAAATGAGATTGTTTGTTTACATTTTTTAGTTAGGTTACGACAGTGGTGAATGTTTCGGAGCGAATGCTTTTTTTGATTGACTGCGTCCTGAAGCAGTTGTGTGGTTGAATGCTGGATTATTATTTTTTGACCAGCGTGGAAGTGTTTTTGATTTTTTCTGAGTAAGTACAGTTTTGTTTATCTTTGCTTGTCGTGATTGTGAATGATAGGAACAATTTATTATTTATCTTTGATTATAGTGCGATAGTTCAGTTAGCTAGAAGTGTTCGTAAGTGTTTTTCTTTTTTTATTTTGGCAGGCTGCGATTCCTCCTTTGGGAGAGAGTTCCTCGAGTGTTTACGTGATTGTTGACGACTTGGCCTGTAACAGAACTCGATACGATTGCTCAGATTTATTTTGTTGACGATCTGGACTACGATTATGATTATGATTTGATTGCTCTTAACGATTTTATTGATATTGATGCCATAATGACCCCGCCCGTATGAAGGAATTTCCGTCTAGACCACTGATGAATAAGATTGTGATGATGATGATAATGATGACTATGATTAATTAACCCCGATATAGGAAGTGACTGTGGTAGTTGGACTCGGGGTATTACCGGTTGCCAATAAGTTGTGGCAGTGGGCTGTGAAGGTCTCTGGGGCCTTGTATGGACAACGGTGTCCACATACTGTGATTTATTATTTTAATTGCGTTTTTTTTGTACTGTTTGTGAATGGTGTCGGTGTCGGGTTTGTGAGGGTTATTTTGAGTATTGGCGACGGTGTCCGTGGTCACACATATATTTACAGAATATTTTGTTTATGAAGATTTAGGTTTGGTGATTTGTTTGTCTGTCTTTAGTATTAAGGTTTCGTGAATGACATTATTTTGGTTTTTTGAATATTTTAAGTGATTGTTATAGTTAGTAAGAAATATATAGTTTTAAGGATATGTTTTGTTTTGTTTTGTCCTTATGTCTAAGAGTCTGGTTTTAGATAACGTAAGGGGAAAGTTTGTTTTGTTGAGACAATTGTCTGTAGGTGTGATTCAGGGTGTGGGGCTTGTTTTTTAAACATCTCAACAGGGTTAAAGAAGAAGAAGCATAGATCCATCAAAAAGAGAGATGGATATGTTATCACAACAGAAGATGAAGAAAGCCAACGTTGGATGGAACACTTGTGAGGTTATGAATAGGAGATATGAGGGGAATAACTTGATATACCTGAAGCTGATGAAGACCTTGATATACCCATGAATGAATTCGGTGTTTTTGAAGTCAAACCTATCCTCAAAACACTTAAGATATGGAAAGCCTCTGGATACGATGGAATAACTGACAAGATGATACTGGGCGAAATGAAGTGACTCCCAAACTACTTACAAGGTTATTTTGTAGAATGTGGCATGATAAGGCAGAACCTAATGAATGGGAGTTAGGAGTATTGGTAAAAATACCAAACAAGGAGAGCTGACTGATTACAATAATTACAGAGGTATAACACTTACGTTAGTTGTTATAAAAATATATATGTTTATTCTAAGGAGACTGGAGAGAAAGATTGAAGAAAAGCTAAGAGATGAACAAGCAGGATTTAGAAAACGTAGAAGTTGCACTGACCAAATTTTCATTTTGAGACGTTGAACAGCAATGCATAAAATATAGAAATCCTCTTTTGATGGCATTTGTGGACTATAAAAAAGCCTTTGATAGTGTGCACCAGTCAATTTTGAGGAGAATCCTACATTATTATGGAATTCCTCTTAAAATATGTGAATTTGATTAAGTCTCTTCATGAGCATAGCGAGTACAAAGTTAATGTTAGTGGAGTCTTATCAAATGCATTTCCAGTGAACAGCAGAGTAGTCCAAGGGAATGTGTTGTTACCTATATTGTTTATTCTCCTCATGGATTTTGTAATGCATAGAACGGTTGGAGATGGTGGAGAAGGATTGGACTTGATTGGTGATGGGAAAGTAGCAGACCTAAAGTATACTGATGATGCTGTCCTTGTTATCAGAACACCAAAGGATTTGCAATGATTGCTTACCAGAATGCATAAAATATCACATGAGGTTGGGCTCAAGATAAATAAAAGACAGACAGATATGATGAGAATGGAGTATGCAATGGAAGATGAAATATCATTAGAATGAGAAAAAATTAATGAGGTAGAATCATTTAAGTATTTAGGAACTATGGTCTCCAATACAGGGTCTTTAGAATTGGAGTTTCGTGAAAGATTGAAAAAAACAAATTAGACAATGGCTAGGTAAGTAAACTTGGAAATCAAATAATCTGAAATTACAAATAAAAATCAGACTATATATCAGTTTATGAGATCGGTGTTACTCTATGGACAAGAGTCATGGTATGACAATGAAACAATCTCCAATAGATTTAGTAGATTTGAGGGCAACCTGAGAAAGATATTGGGAGTTAAACGGCAGGACAGGATTAGAAATGAAACTACTAGAGAGATTACTCGAGTGCCATATGTGGATGAGATCATGATGAGGGGTAGATTGAGATGGTTTGGGCATGCTCTTCACACTCCTCAAGAGAGATTAGTTCACCAAATGTTTAGCTGGGCCCCACAAGGCACTAGAAGAGTTGGAAGACCCAGGCCTACATGGCTGAGGACTATGAAGCGCAAAGTAGGAGATGATGAATGGAGAAGTATTGAATTATAAGCTCAAGATAGAGACGACTGGCGAAATCTAACCGAGGCCCTTCGCATCAGTTGGCTTAGGAGGAGATGATGATGATAAATAATTTAAAAAAGCCATACATTACCATTGGCATGCCTTAAAATCTTGAAAAAATGTAATTTTGGATTTAAAATTTGATATTGTTGGAGCAACTTTTTCTAATTCTGTTTACTCTGGAATTAATTTACATACATATATTATAATATAGTAATGCCTCACAACACAAGACTAATTAGTTCTGGAGTGGCTTTCATAAAGTGATTTTTTTTGTATTGTGAGTCACATTTTACATGTAAATCGCTTAATTCGTTCCAAACCCTACAAAAAACCACATTAAATCTTATAATAAATCTACAGTATAGCCACAATGAAATACTGTACAACCAAATACATTTGAACCATTCAATATACCTAAACTAACTGTTAATACGGTTTCATTGTAATTTATTCCATGGCAATGTAACCTAGGATTCCAACTACTTTTTCTTATAGGAAAAATTACGCTCCCTTCGAAAATAACACTCGTTCCCGTCGCAAATTAATAGTTTCAGAAATATATATACATCTATATCCTCCGATAACGGGGGACCCCCAGTGGGAACTCGGGGTTTTGGGTGGGGAAAACATACTGGGGAACCGATATATAACCGTAAATCAGTCCTTTTCTTCTCTATACATTTCCTTCTTGTATTTATTATAACCGTAGGAAAATACAAAACAGTATAACTGGATATATTTGGGAGGAGCCGTTTCAAAGGTTATTTCTTGTAGTAATACAGTAACCAGTGCTGCCAACGCCTGATGTAGTTTAAATGTTAGCATTCCATACCTGATGTAGATCAAATGTTAGCATTCCTTGCTAACATTAGCACCCATTTGTACGTTCGTCCGTTCGCACCAGTTTCCGACCTGCGCATATATAACCCCCCTGCGCAGGAGTTTCTCTCCCAAATTACTCTTTTTATTACCGTATTATTTTCTCATTTTATATTCCCATTCAATATTATTTATCATACATTCCATTTTACCTTCCTATATTGGGTTTATTTGTTTGGTTATTTCCTTTCCCATTTGTACGTACGTTCGTTTCATCAGTTTCCGACCTGCGCATATATCCCCCCCCCTGCGCAGGAGTTTCCTCTCCCCAATTACTCTTTTTATTACCGTGTTATTTTCTCATTTTTTATTCCCATTCAATATTATTTATCATTCATTCCATTTTACCTTCCTATATTGGGTTTATTTGTTTGGTTATTTCTTTCTCTCTTCCTGGTTGCACATAAATACTTACTCTGGACTATTTTTTTTATCCAGTTAATTCTCGGTATGATCATCTCATTTTATATTCCCATTCAATATTATTTACCGTTCATTCCATGTTACCTTCCTATATTGTTTTTATTTATTTTTGTTAGTTATTTCTTTTTCTCTCCTCTGTGTCTTATAAATCCTTTCTCTGGTCTAGTTTCCGTATTTAGTTCATTCATGTTTACCCGCTAGAGTTCTTTGTTTTTCCCTTAACCAATCACCACCTTAGGCCTATGCAGATATCTCCCTACCCCCCCACTTCCTTTATCCCTATTAGCGGTTTTTCATAGCCTTTGTTCCAATGCCTTTCCCGTTGTAACCTTTGAGCTGGTGAGGTGTTCATTACAAGTGCGGTTTCTTTTGTCGTATATTTCGATGGAGCAAGTTATAGAGTCGTTCTGTTTTATCTTATAGGCAAGTCATTCACCTGTTTTATTGCTATTCTGAATCCATCATTCGTAAAACTAAGAAGAAACGCCGTTGTGGTTATACCTTTACTGCCTATAAAGGTACTTTTTTGGACAATAGTCATCTACCCCCATGGAAGATAATATTATGTGCCATCCACTTTTGGCATAAACATTCGGACCATGAGACCCTCATGGATGGTATCGACATATCTTCGAAAACTAGTGTCGATTGGAGAAGTTTCTGTTCCCAGGTTACCGAATACTTCGACGTTTTCTTCATAAAAGTAAGTCATTCCTCAATAGCCATTATACGTGTTTTGTGACCGGGGTACTTCTAGGCAAGGTTAGGTGGGTTTGTTAGGTTCTGTGGTCTTTCTGTACTATTTATATATTGTGTAACAGTTATATGGAAAAATTATTTAATATTCGAATGGAAATATTTATCATTTCTGTCACTAGTAATGTCATCGTGTCGTTGGTAGTTCTGTGTTCCATTCGTCACCGTTGGTAGTACTGTGAAACAAAGTAAGTCATTCCCCCATGCTTATTATATGAGTTTGGTGACCGGGGTACTTCTAGGCAAGGTTAGGTGGGTTTGTTAGGTTCTGTGGCCTTTTGGTACTTTCTACTTATTGTTTAATAGTTATATGGAAAAATTATTTAGTTTACGTATGGAAATATTTAGCATTTCTATCTCTAGAAATGTCATCGTGTCGTTGGTAACACTGTGTACCATTCGTCAACGTTGGTAGTTCTGTCAACCATTGGTAACGTTGCTAATGTTATCGTCCCCTTCATCTGTTGTTTAAATATTTTAACTTAGTATATACAGTGAACCCTCGTTTATCGCGGTAGATAGGTTCCAGTCGCGGCCGCGATAGGTGAAAATCCGCGAAGTAGTGACACCATATTTACCTATTTATTCAACATGTATATTCAGACTTTTAAAACCTTCCCTTGTACGTAGTACTGTTAACAAACTACCCTTTAATGTACAGAACACTTAATGCATGTATTACAGTACCCTAAACTAAAACAGGCACAAATATTAAAGGTGATTTTATATCATGCATTTCCTAAACATGCTAAAAAGCACGATAAAAAATGGCAACCAATGTTTTGTTTACATTTATCTCTGATCATAATGTAGAAACAAACTGGAGGTAGAGCTTTGCTTATTACCCAGACATATTTCCCATACTTTTCCCTTAGAACTACATCACATCTTCCTACTTTAGATATATATATATATATATATATATATATATGTGTGTGTGTGTGTGTGTATATATATATATATTTATATGTATACACATATACATACCTACATATATACATAAATACATGCATACATATATATATATATTACTGTATATATATGGGTTATGGAAAAAATCCGCGAAGTGGTGAATCCGCGATGGTCGAACCGCGAAGTAGCGAGGGTTCACTGTATGTCAACAGTGTTAATATTTATATGGTTCATTTGTATTGTATTTCATTGTGGGATTTCGCACAGGAAATATATGATTTCCTATAGTAGATATCGTGATTTAACTGGTTTTCTCATTCATTTCATCCGTAATAACATCAACCAATTCGTCAACTTATAACTAACCGAATTGGTTGATCTGTTTGTTTGCGATTGAAATGATCATCAAAATCGGTTAAATCACGTTATTTGCTATAGGAAATCATATATTTCTTGTGCGAAATCACACCATGGAATAATATACAAAATTACCGTTAATACCTGTAAATTAAGTAGTTATTAGAACAATGTAATAATAAATGGAAAATAATATAATACATACAGTACAATACTGTACATATACAAAATATACAGTGCCATATGTACTGTAATATTATAGTTACCCCTACTATAGACTGCAGCTACATTTTCTATTGTGCAATGCCATTTTCTTCAATATTTTATAATGGGTTACTATTTTATTCTCAGCCTGGCTGGCAAATCTCTTTTCTTAACATGAAACATTTTTTGCAATGTCAGTCATAGAAATATTTTCATCTCGTTTTGCAGTGTGAAAATTCCATAAGGAGATTCTTTCATGAAGAGAGGTATGGATGTACATACATTGAACATTGTACTACAAATGTAATAAAATTTGTATTTTCACAGCTATATAAACCAGAGTTTTTTATATGGGTTACTCCTAATCATGTTTTCTATAACCGGCCAATCAAAGAAAACTGGTTCTATTGCACCATGCTTCGTTGCTAGGCAACCATAGCGTATGCAGGAAGAGGACACTTGCCCGCATCACCTCCTTACAACACTCACCTGATCAAAAACTTGTGGGGTGATTGAGGTGGGAACTTTGATAAATGACTCAGATTTGTATAGCAAGGAAAAATAAAAATTGTATCAAATTTGTAGTTTATTCCAATGCGGATACAAACTTCTGAGTCATTTATATAGGAGTCACCCTTAGGAGGAACAAACTCTCCATGAAGTTGAAGAGGTATACCATTCCTCTCTGATAGATACAATTACTATAAGTAATAGCAAGAGATCAAAGTGAATCATTAGTAAACAATGTAGCCATCTCGTAAAGGGTGAAGTGATATGACATCAAGTGTTACATAATAAAAATAAAATTTCAGTATATCATCAAATACCAAATAACTTCAAAGCATTCTTACTTGCATTAGGTGGAATAGAGAGCTTCAAGTCCAATCAAGATCACCCTCCGCCTTATTGTCCATTATACCATTTTAATGCAGAGAATGAATGATGCCCGAGATAAGAACAATTACGTGTCCGGTGAGAGCTGATAGTTAAATTATTTGATGTGCTGAAACCACAATACCTGCAGAGAGGATGTCTAAAGACATGAACGTGCCATCTACAAGATAATGGTGCATAAAGGTGGTTTGTCTCTCCCATCCCCAGCTTTAAGGACTTGTACTACCGAGTAGTTTTGTGGAACGCTAAGGTTGCAGCAAGCCCACATATATCATGTGCTCGAGGGGGGGCCCGTGGCAATGCTTTCCCTCAGGATGCATAGGCTATCATGATAGTTTCTCTTAATTAGAAAAAAGTGTTTATGAATACTCTATTTGGTTCCTATCAGAAATCTCGCACTGCTCTTACAGGACAGAGTAGCTTGTTATCCTGGTCATCACAAACCTTTTTGAGAGATAAGATCATGAACGAGTCAAATCTAAGATAATACCTAACCTGATTCTTGGTTTTGTTCACTAAACCAGAAAAGGGTAAATGTGGCAGGTCCACTGATGCTAAGTGATCGAAGTGGGGTCTCCGGCAAAACTTCCCCTGGGGGTAGTGAGTTTTCTTGTTAGATCTTGACCAAGATGAAGAACTTCACTTCTGATCTGTAAATGCAATATTGGGAGGGATACATAGTATCCCTGAACAAAGGGATCAAAACACTATTCATCAATGGACTTCTTGACAGACAAAATCATGAAAAAGTACACCTGAAATTCACCGGAATCTGTTCTCATTATCAAATTGAGAATAAGGTATACCCGAAAATTTAGTAATTTATGAATTGGGTTTCCAGGTAATAAGACCCTGGCAGCTGACTTATTCTCCTTGGCTGGCAATATAGTAAAGCTGAAGGAAAAATTAGAATCAGATCCCTGACTTCTGCCTTCCTGTCTCAGACTGTGATGATAATCTTAGGAGATATAAACCCCTCCTTCTCATACCTCGATAGGAAGAGGGTGTTGTTCTCCTTGGAGGTGGCATCAATGACCTAAATGTCAGGATGCCAGATAACTGATAATCAATCAATCAATCAATCAATCAATCTCCTTGAAGACAGATCTGAGCTCTAAAAACCTCGGTAACAAAGGCGTCGAGAGTTCTACATGGGAGGAGAGTTCTAGCTATCTCAACTTGCCTCAAGATCAAGAAATAGATCTAAACTTCCGTTTCTCAAAATCATCAAACAGCCTGTATTCAAGGAGAAGCAGTCTTGGAAAAGCTTCAAACTCTTGAACAACCCCAAGCATTAACGGTTCTATTTGACCTAAATAGTCCTTGTTCTGTTGACTAAATTTTCCCAGGGGAGATGTCAATTAGACTCCTATTGAGACATGTCAAGCAAGTAAAATTACTGAGACCTAGTCTGCAGACTTGCAGCACTCTTTATTCGTTCCGGAGGTCTTCTCGGGTTTACCGTGAGACGTGCCAGTATCAAGGACCTTTATCTTATAGATGAGAATTTCTGGTGTCCATCTTGGATCTCATAGTCTTATACTTTGGAGTCAAGAGAGGTCGTAGGAGTCCAGACTTCCTCCTGGATACTGAAAGGCATCAACCATTACTCATAGGTAGTGATGACTGCTCTTCACTCAGTGATAACTTAATCTGCGAGGGTGGACATCTGGTCTAGGCCTACTCATATATCTCCCTTGTCAGGAAGCCTGACAGGAGTAAAAGCATATCTTTTAGCTATGAATGTCTTTTATCAAGGATTGACTTCTCTTTTATCTTTCTCGGAGAGGCTTCCTAGACTCTAGAATCAGAAAGGAAGTACCTAAGTACCTAAGGTGGACAGGAAAGATGCACACGGCATAAGCCCAGTCTGAGACAAGAGCAAAGATTCTGGTAAAGATCTGAGAGGCTGTTGACAGGCTGAAGCAAAGCCCCCTGAATGGAAAGATCCTATCTCAAAAGGGAAACCTTTGGTACTTCCTTGAGGTAGGAAGGACAAGGCCCTGAAAGTAAGCATCCTTCAGGTCTATTTTATGGTCAGGAAGAAGTCATTCTTCCCAAAAGCCTGAAGAATGGTGGCTGGGGTCTCCGTTCTGTATCTTGTCTGGAGAACAGAGTCAAATGGGATAGGTCTATGACGGGTCTTCAACTCCCTCAGCTTTTCTACTACAAATAGATTGCTGAGGAAGTCATTTAAAACCTCTTCCACAGCTCACTGGGTCAGCATCTTAGATACTTCCTCTAGTAAGAAAAGGTCTTTTACTCAATCTCATATCACACTGTTAAACTGTCAAAATCTGAGTTAGAGGAGGTGGACAATCCATGAATAGGACGTAGTACCCTGAGAGTAGAACCTCTACCATCTAGAAATTGGCCTCGAATGACTGCCACCTGAGCCAATGGATTTGCAGGCATCCCCCCCCCCCCTGGTGTTAACTTGGGGAATATGCCCTCCCTAGTGGGGAGCCTCTGTAACTGCAACCTCTACGACCAGAGGGGTGATCTCTACAGTCAAAGGTGGGTCTGGGGGTTTGTCTCCCAGGTTGTTAGAACTCAGAGGGAGGAAGTAGCCAACTATGCTCGGGGGCCTGCTTAAAAGCAGATTTTTGTTGGGGTTGTTGAGGGGCTGGTATCCTAGGTGGTGCTGCTCTCCTCATCAAGAGTAACTTGTCCAAATCTCTTTGCTTTCTCTAGGGCCATGGCCAAATCTGAAGGAAGGGAAAAAAATGATGGAGAACCCACAAAATCTGAGTTCATGAGACATAACACGTCCCTCAGGGATAATAGTTTTGAACATTGGCTAATACTGCATCGCGTCTCTTAAGGATGCAGTTAAAACAAAGGAAGACAGTTTGGCACATCCAAAATTATATGGCGTTGGCCCAACACCGTGAATGATCTTCAAATTGTTTCAGGGTGAATTTGTCCCTGAGATTCTCAGTTACAGCAAAGATTGAAACCACTCGAGAGCCATAGGGAAGATCTGATGGTACCAGGTTAGCAATGTCCGCATCAATAAAGAGTGGGATCAGAAACGAGCCAGAGTGTACATGAAATCTCTGGTGAGAAGGCTAAGGAAGGCAACTTTAAGGACCTAATACCCTTTAAAGCATTTTCTGCTACCAAGACTTGTGTATTAAACAAGTCAGAATGTCCCTAGTTGATTAGCGAGCACCATATCGAACCTATGCCGAGGATTTCAAAGTCTGTTGTTAGAATAGCTCATGACTTTAGGGTTATGTGAAATAGCTTGTTGGTGGTTATCAACCAAGGAGTCTTTATGATAGGCTGAAGATGGAGACGTAACGCTACCGTAGGGGTTCCATTTGCATATAACTCTGAGAAGTAGATGCATGATCTGAGCATGCATAATCATTTGGCAAGAAAGCATAGCTATCACCTGGAGGAATACCATCAAAATTGTCATCTTAACAATTACATTATGGACGTTGTCCACTGTGCCAAGGACCTAGAAGGGCTCCGAACTCGAAGGAGGAGGGTGGGAAATAACTTTCGACACAGAAACAAGTTTGGGTTCCTTACCATTTCTGGAAGAAGACTAGGAAAGAGAACTATCTCTCATACCTTGTTTGTGTCGAAAACAATATCTCTCCCAATGAGAGGACAGGCACTCCCTCCAGTACTCACACGGGGATTGCATAGAACACCTCTTGCCATGGCATGAGAGGCAAACAGGATACGGGTCGGTGTCAACCAAGCACATGAAGGTGCTCAGTGGCACCCATCACAGCTGGGGCACGAATGCATTACGCAAGAAGAACTAGCCATAATGCCACACACCTTACTCACAAAACAATTAAAGCAATGTTAGTAACAATGATAAAGAAAAAACACACTGTGCTAAGCAATATAAGGGTAACACATGGATATAAAATTGTGATCGTATAGCACCACCTTCCAGCGGCGTTGCCTAGAAACCTTTTATGATGTAATCAACCCATTCTATCTTTTTATTGTCTGGTCATGGAAAATGAAACTGGGAGTAACATTTAAATGACGCAGATTTGTATCCACATAGGAGTAAAAATAAATTTCTTTGAATACAAAGTCTTGATTTATAAAAATTTCATCTTCAGCATGGTCCTTGTTTTCACTATCAACAATTAAGTTTGCCTGAAAATATTTTGCAACTAAAATCACAATCAGTTGTGGCTTTGTATTAGAAAAATTATTTTGTTTAAAAAATATATATATAAAAATATGATTAAACTAACCTTTAAGAGAGGTGGTTTTGGATCCTTGAAAAGTCTTAAATTTTCAGTGAAATCTTCAATCCTCAATGTTGCCGACATTATCACAAGCTTCAGGGGTCTTTTCTTTTTAAGTCTTATTGGAATAATTCGAGAAAGTATACCTATCAGAATATCAGAAAATATACTTCTCTCATGTGCTTCATCAATAATAATGACCGAATACTTCTTCAGTGTTGGATCCTGCAAAAAAATAAGCATTCTTGTTAAATTATCTGAAAATAATAGGTAAAATAAATAACCTCTATTGGTCAAACAAATAATAAACACTAAAAATTCTTGGAACTTTTGAATCTTTAAAACAATTTGAATTTTTCCTAGCTATACAAACACGGAGTAATTTAAATAGGTTAATTCTAGTTAAATTTTCAATACCACAACAATAAGAAAAGAAAAAGGGTTTTGTTGCATTATGATTGTTAATCTAATAACCCCACAGCTGGGTAGTGTTATGTATGGTTACCAGTAAGCTTCATTCTATTCTGGTTAGTGTTATGTATGGTTACCAGTAAGCTTCATTCTATTCTGGTGAAAATTGTGGAATGGTTGAAGAGGGACCTTAGCTTGAATTACTCAGGTTTGTATAGCTAGGACTCTGTACATGTTTTTTTAAAATTTGTAGTTTATTCCTACGCTGATACAAACTTTATAATCAGTTAAATGGGAGTCTTCCTTAAGTGTGGGAAGTTTCCATTAAGAGGTATTCATTTTCATTTAAACAGTTACAAGTATGTGTAAGTATGAGCAAAGGTCAAAAGTGGATACATAAAGACTGTCCAACCGGCTCGTAAGTCAGGGATGTAGAGTCAAATTCCTCAAGTAGAGTATGTATGTACACACACACATACGCGCAGGCACACACACACACACACACATATATATATATATATATATATATATATATATATATATATATATATACATATATATGTATATACATATTTACATATATATATATATATATATAATATATATATATATTCTATACCTGAAGAATTGGACTCCACATCACTTACTCGTTACAACATGGTGGGCCTGTCTACATGTATATATATATATATATATATATATATATATATATATATATATATATATATATATATACTGTATATATATATATATATATATATATATATATATATATATATATATATATACTGTATATATATATATATTCATATACAGTATAGATATATTGATATAAGATATAGATAGATATATGACAAAGATAAACATATATAAATAAATATATATATATATATATATATATATATAATATATATATATAATATAATATATATATATATATATATATATATATATATATATAATATATATATATATAATATATATATATATATATATATATATATATATATATAGATAGATAATAAATAATAAATAAATAAAAATCAATATAAATACATACATATATATAAATGTATATATATACATATATACATATATATATATATATATATATATATATATATATATAGATAGATAGATAGATAGATAGATATGTATGTAGAGAGATATTTAGACATAGATAGATAGATAGGTAGATACGTAGGTAGGTAGGTAGAACGATATTTAGATAGATATATAGATAAGATAGGTAAGTAGATAGATAGATAGATAGATATATACGTAGGTAAGTAGGTAGAAAGATATTTAGATAGACAGATAGATAGGTAGGTAGGTATTTAGATAGATGGATAGATAATTAGATAGATAGGTATTTAAGTAGAAATATATTTAGATAGATAGATGGATATATAGATAGGTAGATAGATAGATATCGATAGATAGGTAGGTAGAAAGATATCATAGATAGATAGTTAGATATATAGATTTTATAGGTAGTAGGTTGGCCAGATACTACCACTAGAGAGGTATTGGATCCTTTGACTGGCCAGACAGTAATGCATTGGATCCCTCTCTCTGGTCACGGCTTATTTTTTCTTTGCTTACACTTACACAGAATAGTTTGGCCTATTCTTTACATATTCTCGTCTTTCCTCATACACCTGACAACAATGAGATACTTAACATTTCTTCACCCAAGGGGTTAATTACTGTACTGCAATTTGTTCAGTGTACTTTCCTCTTGGTAAGGGTAGAAGAGACTCTCTAGCTGTGGTAAGCAACTCTTCTAGGAGAAGGACACTCCAAAATTAAACCACTGTTCTCTAGTCTTGGGTAGTGCCATAGCCTCTGTACCATGGTCTTCCACTGTCTTGGGTTGGAGTTCTCTTGCTTGAGGGTACACTCAGGCACACTATTCTATCTTATTTTTTTTTTCTTCCTCTTGTTTTCTTTTGAAATGGTGTGTTGGGCAGGCTTAATCGAAGGGCCATGGATGCCTGGTGGTTTATCAAGAGGTTGTCTTTTCCTTTTTCTGATTATTTTTCTTCTTCAAACCATCCTTACTGTCCTCACTTCAGTTGAAGGGGCTATCCTGGAGGGTATTTAGCCTTGCATGGTGTATCGGCTCCTCCATGTTGACCAGTTTTTCCGACTTTTTACTATAGTCTATGGGTTTCATCAATCACTTTATTTATGATTCTGTACATATTGTTTTTGTTATAATTCTTGTTGATCTAGTTTTTAAGTATGTCTCTTTTTTATTACTATTAATTCTTATGCTGTCTGGAGACATTGACTAGTACGTCCTAGATTTCGTCAATTTCGTCTTCTGTATTGCAATATTCGTGGTCTTCATACAAATATTCAAGACCTTACAGTTGCGTCCAGACAGTATGATATTCTTTTGTGCTCATAAACTTTGGTTTCTAACATGAGGCACTCATCTGAGCTCCTTATAACTGGTTTTAAGAAGCCATGTTGACACATGATGCCATCCCTAAGGCCAGGGGAATGGCAGTGTATATTAGGACTGAGTACCCTGCTTCTCATAAGTCTTGCTATGAATGTGGATGTCATGAGATTCAGGTAATGAAAGTTTGCGGCAGGCATAACTTTTATTTGTGTTCCATCTACTGGAATCCAGACATGGATGATTCTATCTTCGATTGTCTTCTTACCATGATGGCTACGATACAAGAAGAAGATAGAAAGGCTTCTTTTGTCTTTGTTGGTGATTTTAATGCTCACCATAGGGAGTGGTTAAGTTCTATCTCTCCTACCGATCGCCATGGCTTAAGAGCTTTAGTCTTTGTCTCTGAATCAGGCTGTGAGCAAATCATAAGTGAAGCTACTCACAGGTCCGGTAATTGTTTGGACCTCGTATACACTGACTCCCCCGCCGTTATAACCAGTAAGGTTGGTTCTCCAGTCGGGACATCTGATCATGCCTTGATTTCGTTATTCGTAAAGACTGAAAAGCCTTTCCCTGATGTATCATACTCTTGTAAAATTTATATGAAATCCCAAACAGACTGGAATGCAATTTTGAATGATCTTTTGTGCTTGAATTGGTCCCAATTATAAAGTAGTGTTTATCATCTTATCCCTTTGAATGAGAATCGAGTGAACATAATCGATAGGCGTATCCCTTCTCATGTGCTAAGGTAACGAGTGAAGGACAAACCGTGGTTCAATGATGATTGTAGACGTGCTTATTTGGAGAAGCAGGAGGTCTATCATCTTTGGAAGGGTAACAGATCAGATTTGACCTGGAATAACTATACTCAGCTTAGAGCTTTTGCACAGGGAGTTTAAGCTTCAACTGAAAAGGAATACAATTTAACCATAAAAGAAACACTTTCTGGTACAACTCAGGAGCATAAATGGTAGTCTACCCTTAAATCTGCACTCTTTGGTGTAGATGCAACAGTTTCTCCTCTACTTAAACAAGATGGCTCAGTCACTCACTGTCCAAAGGAAAAGGCAACCCTTTCGGCTGATGTTTTTGACAGTAAACAATGTAATGAAAAACTTGAACTTCCTCATTTCTGTTTTCCTGAGGAAGTGTAGACCCAAATGTTTTTTTTCCTTTGTTTTTTATAAAGACTGCTGATTTCTTAGCTTCAAAGTTATCTGTTATTTTGCGCAAGTTAGCAAGAGGAGGAGCTTTTAGCACTTATTGGAGGATTGGTAATGTTACTCCACTATGTAAATGTGTTTGTGGTAGCTCAAGTCCCACTGATTACCGCCCAATTTCCATAACTCCCATATCTAAATTTTTCTAACGTCTTCTGGAAAAACGTCTTAATAGGTTTGCTGGAGGTAATCATCTATTCCCTGGTTTGTAATTTGGTTTTCGTAAAGGCCTTGGCGCATGTGATGCCCTTCTTACAATCTCCAATGCTGTACAGAGATCCCTTGATTGTGGTCAGGAAGTTCGTATGATTATCCTTGATTTTAGTGCTGCCTTTGACCACGTTAATCATGAGGCCTTTGTTTCCAAACTCAAACAGTTGGGAGTGGGTGGGTCATTTCTTAGTATTATTATTGATTTTTTAAGGAATAGATCTCAAAGAGTTGTTGTTGATGGGCACCATAGTGGGTATAGGAATGTGATATCTGGTGCTACACAGGGTAGTGTTCTTGGGCCATTACTTTTCATACTATATACACATGACATGTGGTTTGGCCTAGAAAACAAGCTTGTTGCATATGCAGATGATGCTACTCTCTTTGCATCAATTCCATCCCCTGAATGTAGATACGTGTTCCTGAATCACTTAATAGATCTGGCTAAAATTAGTGCATGGTGCAAATTATGGGGTAAGAAGTTGAATCCTAACAAAACTCAAAGTATGGATGTAAGTAGGTCAAGGACAGTGGCTCCTCAACATCCGGATCTCAGTATTGATAATGTTTCTTTAACATTGTATGACTCTTTTAAAATTTTAGGTGTGATTCTCGACAGCAAATATACCTTTGAGAAACACAATAGGTCTGTATCTTCTACCATTACTCAAAAAATTGGCTTATTGAGAAAGTCTTTAAATATTTTCGGTGATAAACCTATTCTGAAAAAGTGTTTTAATTCTTTCATTCTACCTTGTTTTAAGTATTGTTCTCCTGTCTGGTCTTCAGCTGCTGATTCTCATCTTAATTTGTTGGACAAAAACTTGGGGTCTATTAAATTTCTTATTCCTGATCTAGATATTAATCTTTGGCACCGTCGTTCAATTAGTTCATTATGCATGTTGCATAAGATTTTTCATAATTCTGACCATCCTTTATATTCAGATCTTCCTGGACAATTCCATCCTGTTCGTAATACTAGGCAGGAAGTTATTTCTAATAGCCAGGCCTTCTCCATCATGACCCTCAATACTACTCAGTATTCTAGAAGTTTTATTCCAGCTGTGACCAAGTTGTGGAGCGGTCTTCCTAATGGGGTAGTTGAATCAGTAGAACTTCAAAAGTTCAAAGTTGCAGCAAATGTTTTTTTGTTGAACAGGCGGACATAAGTCTTTTTATAGTTTATATAAAATTAATATCAAAATCAAACCATTGTTCTCTAGTCTTGGGTAGTGCCATAGCCTCTGTACCATGGTCTTCCACTGTCTTGGGTTAGAGTTCTCTTGCTTGAGGGTACACTTGGGCACGCTATTCTATCTAATTTCTTTTCTCCTTTATTTGTTAAAGTTTTATAGTTTATATAGGAAATATTTATTTCACTGTTGTTACTCTCCTTAAAATATTTTATTTTTCCTTGTTTCCTTTCCTTGCTGGGCTGTGTTCCCCATTGGAGCCACCTGGGCTTATAGCGTCCTGCTTTTCCAACTGGGGTTGTGGCTTAGCAAGTAATAATAGTATTAATAATATATTTGTTTTGACATTGTTACTGTTTTTAGAATGATTTATTGTTAATTTGTTCTCATTTATGTCTTTCTTTCCTTTCCTCACTGGGCTATTTTTCCCTATTGGAGCCCTTGGGCTTATAGCATCTTGCTTTTTCAACTAGGTTGTAGCTGGGCTAGTAATATATATATATATATATATATATATATATATATATATATATATATATATATATATATATATATATATATATATATATATATATATATATATATACACATATATATATACATATATACATATATACATATAATATATATATATATATATATATATACATATATAATATATATATATATATATATATATATATATATATATATATATATATATATATATAAAATAAAGAGGAGGACGAAGAGTCTGGACAACATCTCGGATATTTATTGATGCCAGATTCTTCATCCTCCTCTTTATTTTATCTCTGAAGCTCGCCAGGAGCAATAACCTACCTCAATATATATATACATACTTACATATATATATATATATATATATATATATATATATATATATATATATATATATATATATATATATTATACAGTATATGTATATATATATATATATATATATATATATATATATATATATATATATATATACACATATATATATAGTGTGTGTGTGTGTTTTGTGTTGTCAATGGTACCAGTAGATTGGGTTTGTGCATGTATTGTACCACTATATAAGGGTAAGGGAGATGTGCATGAGTGTTGTAATTCAAGAGGTATTAGTTTGTTAAGCGTAGATGGAAAAGTGTATGGTAGAGTAATGATTAATAGGATCAAGGATAAAACAGAGAATGCAATCTTAGAAGTACAGGGTGGTTTTAGAAGAGGTAGGGGTTGTATGAATCAGATTTTTACAGTTAGGCAGATATGCGAGAAATATTTAGCAAAAGGTAAGGAGGTGTATGTTGCGTTTATGGATCTGGAGAAAGCGTATGATAGAGTTGATAGGGAAGCAATGTGGAATGTGATGAGGTTATATGGAGTTGGTGGAAGGTTGTTGCAAGCAGTGAAAAGTTTCTACAAAGGTAGTAAAGCATGTGTTAGGATAGGAAATGAAGTGAGTGATTGGTTTCCGGTGAGAGTGGGCTGAGAAAGGGATGTGTGATGTCACCGTGGTTGTTTAACTTGTATGTTGATGGAGTGGTGAGAGAGGTGAATGCTCGAGTGCTTGGACGAGGATTAAAACTGGTAGACGAGAATGACCATGAATGGGAGTTAAATCAGTTGTTGTTTGCGGATGATACTGTACTGGTTGCAGACACAGAAGAGAAGCTTGGCCGATTAGTGACAGAATTTGGAAGTGTGTGTGAGAGAAGGAAGTTGAGAGTTAATGTGGGTAAGAGTAAGGTTATGAGATGCACAAGAGGGGAAGGTGGTGCAAGGTTGAATGTCATGTTGAATGGAGAGTTACTTGAGGAGGTGGATCAGTTTAAGTACTTGGGGTCTGTTGTTGCAGCAAATGGTGGAGTGGAAGCAGATGTACGTCAGAGAGTGAATGAAGGTTGCAAAGTGTTGGGGGCAGTTATGGGAGCAGTAAAAAATAGAGGGTTGGGCATGAATGTAAAGAGAGTTCTATATGCGAAAGTGATTGTACCAACTGTGATGTATGGATCAGAGTTGTGGGGAATGAAAGTGATGGAGAGACAGAAATTGAATGTCTTTGAGATGAAGTGTCTAAGGAGTATGGCTGGTGTATCTCGAGCAGATAGGGTTAGGAACGAAGTGGTGAGAGTGAGAACGAGTGTAAGAAATGAGTTAGCAGCTAGAGTGGATATGAATGTGTTGAGGTGGTTTGGCCATGTTGAGAGAATGGAAAATGGCTGTCTGCTAAAGAAGGTGATGAATGCAAGAGTTGATGGGAGAAGTACAAGAGGAAGGCCAAGGTTTGGGTGGATGGATGGAGTGAAGGAAGCTCTGGGTGATAGGAGTATAGATGTGAGAGAGGCAAGAGAGCGTGCTAAAAATAGGAATGAATGGCGAGCGATTGTGACGCAGTTCCGGTAGGCCCTGCTGCTTCCTCCGATGCCTTAGATGACCGCGGAGGTAGCAGCATTAGGGGATTCAGCATTATGAAGCTTCATCTGTGGTGGATAACAGGGGAGAGTGGGCTGTGGCACTCTAGCAGTACCAGCTGAACTCGGTTGAGTCCCTTGTTAGGCTGGAAGGAAAGTAGAGAGTAGAGGTCCCCTTTTTGTTTTTGTTTCATTTGTTGATGTCGGCTACCCCCCCAAAATTGGGGGAAGTGCCTTGGTATATGTATGTATATACAGTGAACCCTCGTTTATCGTGGTAGATAGGTTCCAGACCCGACCGCGATAGGTGAAAATCCGCGAAGTATTGACACCATATTTACCTATTTATTTAACATGTATATTCAGACTTTTAAAACCTTCCCTTGTATGTAGTACTGTTAACAAACTACCCTTTAATGTACAGAACACTCAATGCATGTACTACAGTACCCTAAACTAAAACAGGCACAAATATTAAAGGCGATTTTATATCATGCGTTTCCTAAACACGCCAAAAAGCAACCAATGTTTTGTTTACATTTATCTCTGATCATAATGAAGAAACAAACGCATTTACTGTACACATCTGTGTATACTGTAGGTTAGTTTTTGCATCGATTATATTGATTATTCAGTACAGTATGTTGATTTTGTTATTACCAATGTTTTACTTCATTTTTCTTAGGACTTCCAAATGAAATGTTTTTCTTTATGACGCCACCTGAAACGACGGCGTCATAAAGTACGCTCAGTAAACAACCACGCTCAGTAAACAAAGAAGGCATTTAACGTGCATGATGAAAGTGATAAATAATGATATTTACAGTAAAAGCTTTTAGAAAATATGTTATTACAAATACTGTATTATTTACCGTATCTATATAAAATCATACAGTACATACTGTACGTAGCAAAGCAGGAAAACAATTTTCGAGAGAGAGAGAGAGAGAGAGAGAGAGAGAGAGAGAGAGAGAGAGAGAGAGAGAGAGAGAGAGAGAGAGAGAGAGAGAGAGAGATTGTTTTACGTACGTAAATGTAAATTTTAAACAAGAAAAATATGATAGGTTACAACATGTATACTCTTCAGACTTTTAAAACCTTCCCTTTAACTTAATGCATACAGTACTAAACTAAAACGGGCACAAATATTAAAATGTTAGAATATTAAAGTAAAAATGAAGATTGTTACTGTACTCACCACGAAAGAATTTCAAGAAAAACTTGAATGATGATGGCGATGAATTTGCTGCACAGTAGAAATGATGACGATGAAGCTGATGATGTCTTCTACTGTGAAGCCAATGATAGTACAGTATTTTACGTCTCTTCAGACGGAGGTGTCTTTTCCTGGGACACCTCTTCAACTTCTTCCTGAGACACTTCTTCAATTTGTTCCGAGGGCATTGTGATCGGAAGTTGCTGCCGCTGCTTCTTTTTTCGCAAGAGCATCCTGTAGGGAGTCATGTGTTCATCGATCTTGTTGCAGAATTGTATAGAACGAACCATATCCTCGTCCCAGTCTTGCGACATTTCTTTCACCTCCTTCGCAAGCTTGCAGAGCTTGGCAAGCCGTTCTAATGTTAAGCCCGTTTCTTCGACATTTTCTTGGATCTCTTCCTGTGTTTCACTGTCTTCTTCACTGGCCGATTTCGTCAGGTCTTCGAGGTCTGCGGCCGCGTAACTTCTACTGTCTTTTAACATATCGAGAAGCGTCACCTTCTCAGCAATCATCATCATCTTTCGGTGGTGTTTAGGCTCACTACCAGCCTTAGTAGAAGCAGAACGCTTGGGAGGCATTGTACAGTAGGGTTTAACAGAAAGTTCAACAAAAAGTTCAACTTAAAACAGTCACGCACATCACAGATTAAAGTTCACAATAACTTAACAACGTCTACACAGCGATACGGCGGGAGAGAAAGTGTCCGCGAAAAGATGCTGGAAGTTGGAGATGCGGGCAAAACACCAATCACAGGCTAGATAACAAAACTTGAGTTCTGATTCGTCATCTATCAGCACTTGAACCAATCACAACCCGTCTTATATGCTACGTAGGTTACCAATTCAAAGTACAAGATACCCTGCGTACAGTATACTGTACAGTAATAATAATAATAATGAATAATGATACTGTAATAATAATAATAATAATAATAACAATAATAATGATAATAATAATAATAACAATAATAATTTTAACAACAACAACAATAATAATAATAATAATAATAATAGCTTTACGTACGCTATTTTACACTTTTGTTGTAGGATGTGTGTGTGTCTCTCTCTCTCTCTCTCTCTCTCTCTCTCTCTCTCTCTCTCTTTCTCTCTCTCTCTCTCTCTCTCTCTCTCTCTCTCTCTCGTACGCTTATTCGAAATGTGATTTTTGCAACAAAGAATATCATTGGATGCAGTACTACGTACGTATACATACAAAAGATTCATGGAAAAGAAGCACATCCATTACATTTGTAGTACAGTAGTAGCCAACAGCAGCCTTATACCATTCTAATATGGTATGACTGCATCTGATTTGCGTTTCATGTTCGATTTAATTTTACTACGTACTGTATACAGTACTGAATTATCGTATGATCACATTCTCTTTTCGTGTTTTATTTCTTTCTGTGCTGAATTATATGTCATATGTAATGCAATGAACAATCAGTAAGAGCAGATATTACTAATTACAGTATTAATGGAATTACAGGTAACGAAATATCGTATTTGGGGTCTTCAGATATCGCGATATTTTCGAAATTTCCGGAAAATCCGCGATATGTATATATATATGGGTTATGAAAAAAAACCCGCGAAGTGGTGAATCCGCGATGGTCGAACCGCGAAGTAGCGAGGGTTCACTGTATGTATGTATGTATGTATGTATGTATATATATATATATATATATATATATATATATATATATATATATATATATATATATATATATATATATATATATATAACGGATTTTGAGCGAAGCGAAAAATCTATTTTCGGGTGAGATAGCCATGGCGTCCTGATGGAAGGTTCCTTTTTGGTAGCTTCCTTGGGTATATAACTACTAGATATTCCCAGAGAATTTAACCACAGGTTATCACAGAATTCTAACTTCTGGAGTGAGTATCCTAAAGGTTTCCCTTTTAAGACATCGTATATCAACAAGGGACGCATGTATTGACGCGCCACATAGCTATCTGCACCCCACATAGAGTTAACACTTCGATGTGTAGGGGCGGAGAATAGCTGGGGAGCCGTTCCACAGCTAATCTCGTCCGTGGCTACTTTTGGTACTCGAGACGTAAACAAACGGGCGCCATTGCTAAATGACGTCACGTCCGTCCTCATCCTGAAGCCAGTTGCTTGCCGATCACCATGATACAGCAGGACAGGGTGGGACCTGAAAAACTTGACGAAGTAGCAGGGAGGGTCCATCAGGACGCCATGGCTATCTCACCCAAAAATAGATTTTTTGCTTCGCTCAAAATCCGTTTTTTGGGCTCAAGCCATGGCGTCCTGATGGAAGAATACCAGAGAATCAATGTATCGTGGTAGATTTTCCCCTTGTAGTGTAAGTGCCGAGGGCTTTGAACAGGATAGCATAGTAATCTCAATAGAGGAACCGTAGGGAAGAAAACTTCCTGCCCCCCTGGCAGTGAAGTCCCAACGGACCATGCTGAAGATCAAAGTGGTCATCGAAGGGCTACCCACCTTGCTGGGAGAACATGAAGAACTCGAAGACAAGACTGAATGGTTGATATTCATATAGGAACATTCACAATAGCAGACAAGTGGTGGTTAGGCACTGTATGTGAAGTGAGAGAATCGTTTGGTCTCGAAGGCATGATGTAAGTAAGTATTCAGGTAGGAATATTACATTGCAGAGGTGAGTATATAATAAGGATTGAATCCTTATTAATCTTCATCATATATAAGAGGAAGGGGATAATAAAACTATGACAGTCATGTATTTCATAGCATAAGTAGGAGCGGATTGAGACGCACAAGTAATAAAATAGAAATTTTATTTCACAATTGCAGAATATGGTAATTAAATGCAATAAATATGTAAAGGTAATTTACAATAAATTATAATGTACATAGTAATGAAAGACTTGCTCTTGAATCTGAAAGAGAATTTCAAATTATTAGTAGGCACTTGTTCCAGAGGAACATCAGTCTTTAAAAGGAAAACACATCATGCTCTAGGCATGCGGCACTCATGTGACGACTATGACATTTCACCTGGGAGAAGAACAGTTTATGGAAAAACACTAAGTGTCTTTGAAATCACTACGTATCACGCGAGGGTCAACATAGGCACCCGAGGAGTTAGAGTCCCAAGTAACTCACTGTTCTATGCAGAGTTAGGTGCAGGTTTCATAACACTACCTGCGGCTACCACAAAATGTTTGACTTCATGCACTTGTTTCGCATAATGTTTGAAGAAAACACGCGAGGATTTCCAGCCTGTGAAACTCTTAAGGCTTTCGAAGTCCATACTCTGAAAGAAATTCAGAGACGATGCAACTTTTCTAGGATCGTGACCTGCGGGTGTACTGTCAGGATCCGCTCTGCGAATGAAGTAGGTGATTTTCGCTCTTAGTTGTTTCAGTGACAGGTCGCTGCCCGATGTTTCTCCTTTGAAGAGTTGGCCTCCACCAAAGTCAGAAGTTCTACGAAGATAGACCTTGAGGCTCTCTACTGGACATAGAGAGGCATCTTCTTTCAGGGGGCAGATTCTCCAAGGGCCCCATCTTTTGGTGGGTAGTTCGTTTTTGGCGAGAAACGTCGGATCCGGGAAGAGGGTAAGGTCTCCTGAGTCTGTAAACAGAATGTAACCCTCGTCCCTTGATAATGCCACTATTTCACTGACTCGGGCTCCTGAGGCAAGAGCAAAAAGAAAAATAACCTTTTGAGTAAGATCCTTGAGAGGGCACGAATCATTATCCAAGTTGGAGGCAAAATGGAGCACCTTGTCCAGGGACCAGGAGATCGGTTTCGTTGGGGGTGCTGGGCGTAGACGAGCGCATGCCTTTGGCAGTTTATTGAAGATGTCGCTGGACAGATCAATCTGGAAGGCGTACATTAGTGGTCTAGTCAAGGCCGATTTGCAAGTAGAAATCGTGTTGGCTGCCAAGCCTTGTCCATGAAGGTGAATGAAGAAGGACATGCAAAAATCGATGGTGATTTCCGTAGGATTTTTTGCCTTGACGAATGAGACCCATTTTCTCCAGGATGATTCGTATTGCCGTCGTGTGGATTCGGTCTTGTATTCCTCGAGGAAGTCTAGACTCTTCTTCGATATCCCAAACCTTTTCTTCACGGCTAGGGAGAGAAAATCATGAGATGAAGGTCCCTGACTTTCAATGATGAAGCAAAGACAGTCGACTTCTGTACTTGCTGGGAGAGAACTGGGCCCGGGAGAGGGATCAGCGTGGGTTGTAGCTCCAGGACTAGGGGGTACCAGTTGCTCCGGGGCCACTTGGGAGCATCTAGGGCTGCTGTTCCTTTGAAGGTTCTCAATTTGGAGAGGACTTTCAGCAGAAGGTTGGTGGGAGGGAACAGGTAGATCCTGGACCATCTGTTCCAATCCAGTGACATGGCATCCACTGCTTCTGCCTTGGGGTCCTCGTACGGGGCCACATATCGAGGAAGTTGATTGTTGTCGCTCGTTGCGAAGAGATCGATCTGAAGTTCTGGGACTTGGTGAGAGATGAAGGAGAAGGATCTTGCGTCTAGAGACCATTCCGACTCTATCGGGCTTGTTCGAGATAGAGCGTCCGCCGTCACGTTGCGGAATCCTTGTAGGTGAACTGCAGACAGGTGCCATTTCTTCTTCTCTGCCAGACGGAAGATTGTCAGAAGCACCTGATTTATCTGGGACGATCTTGAGCCTTGGCGATTGAGACATCGAACTACCACCGAGTTGTCTAGGGTTAGACGAATATGGATCGAGGGAGGCGGGGAGAGTTTCTTCAGAGTTAGAAGGACCGCCATGGCCTCCAAGATGTTGATGTGAAACGTCTTGAATAGGGGAGACCATGTTCCTTGAACCTTTCTTTGGTGGGAGTGACCTCCCCAACCCTCCAGCGAAGCGTCCGTGTGGATGTTGAGTGATGGAGGTGGGTGTTGAAGAGGGATGGACCTTTTCAGGGCCTTTGCTTCCGACCACGGCTTTAGGAGTAACCGAAGTCTGTTTGTGAGCCGTCTCTTGAGGTCTCTTCGAGCGATGGATGCGGAACGTCTCCAGACTCCCGCTGCATCCTTTAGCTGTGCACGGAGCACCGGGTTTGTCACCGAGGCGAACTGTAGAGAGCCTAGAACTCGTTCCTGCTGACGTCTTGAGCTCCGTTTGGATTTCAGCAGTCTCTTGACAGACCCTGCTATTTCCTTCCTTTTCTTCTGGGGGACGGAAAGGCGGTGTGACTGAAGATTCCACTGGATTCCCAACCATTGGAACTTCTGAGCTGGAGAGAGGCGAGATTTCTTTGCGTTTATCTTGAATCCCAGGTGCTCTAGAAACTGGGTGACTTTGTTGCAGGATCTTATACAGTCCTCGGGCGATGAAGCCCAGACCAGCCAGTCGTCGAGGTAGGCCATCACCTGGACGTCGCGGAGACTAAGCTGTTGAACGATGGCGTCTGCCAGCTTTGTGAAGATCCGAGGGGCCACGTTGAGGCCGAAGGGCATGGCCCTGAAGGCGTAGCTTTTCCTTTGGAGTCGAAATCCTAGGTAGGAGGAAGCGTGGTGGTTCATTGGAACGTGCCAGTAGGCATCCGCCAGGTCTATGGAGACCGTATAGGAACCCTGAGGCAGAAGGGTCCTTATCTGTTGGAGAGTCAGCATCTTGAACTTGTCGTTCCCTATGAACTTGTTGAGGGGGGATAAGTCTAGAATGACTCTGAGTTTGTCGGAGTCCTTCTTGGGAACGCAAAACAGTCTCCCTTGGAACCTGGTTGACTTTACCCTCCTTATCACCTTCTTGTTCAAGAGATCTAGTACATATTCTTCCAGAAGGGGGGTTGATCGTTGGAAGAACTGTTGGAAGGTTGGGGGTGGTTGAATCCAACTCCATCCTAGACCCTTCTTGACGATGCTGTGTGCCCAGGGATCGAAGGTCCAACAATCCTGGAATTGGCGGAGTCTTCCTCCCACCGGAAGCACTTCATTGCTTCTGGTGTCCCGAGGGTTTACTGCCTCGGCCGCTAGCTCCCTTTCCTCCTCTGCCTCTGGAGGGGCGGCGAGATGCGTCTCTGCCTGCACCCCTGTTTGAGCCTCTACCTTTGGGACGAAAGGTAGTCGACTGTTGCTCAAAAGCAGGGGTGAAAACCGGTAACTGTGACAAGACCGGTTGAGTGACCAGCTGAAAGGTCTGTTGTGGCTGAGCAGCCACTTGGGGAGTAGCGGGTCCCGGAAACTGCCGTCTCTGTTGACGTTGCTGGGGTTTCGGCTTGGAGGATTTCCTCTTAGGCTGAGGGCCATCGTCCTGAGAGGATTTCCTCTTCTTTGACATGCCCCACTTGTGGAGAAGGTTCCTGTTCTCCGTGGCGGCCTTGTCAGTGATCTCTTTCACAAGGGAGGAGGGAAAGAGGTGCTTGCCCCAGATGTTGGAGGAAATCATCCTCCGGGGTTCGTGTTTCACTGTGGCACTTGAGAACACGAATTCACGACAGGCTCTACGAGCCTTCGTGAAGCTATACAGGTCCTTTACTACGGTCGCCAAGTGCGTTTTGGCGAGAACCATGTAGTAATCAGGGACCCTGGTGTCACCTGCCATGAGGTCAAGCTGTACCTGGAGGGACATGGATGCGGCGAGCCTTTCCTTCGTGTCTTGTTCCCGACGAAGGAGATGGTCATAAGTTTTGGGAGGTCTTCGTTAAACTGACGTCCAGCTACGTCAGGTTCTATTTTCCCTACCACGAATGTGTGCTGGACATCTTTCCAGTGTCAAACATCGGAGGGAGTAGTCAGAGAGAAGGGTCTGCACTCCTCCAGTGCAGGGCAAGGTTTTCCTTCTTCCACTGCCTTATGTACCGCAGCGAAGGCCTTTTCCAGGAATGGGAAGGTCGCATCATCTGGTGCGACGTAGGTAGGGTGCTTCTTGCTGAGCGCCGGAAGTGCTGAGCAAGTAAAGTCCCTACTCTTCACAGTCTTGGCCAGCATAGCCTGGGCCTTCGGGAGATCGAACACAATCACCTCCTTCGGTTCGGTCTCTTCTTTAGAGGCAGGTTCTGAACGAAGTCGGACGTAACAGTCCGGGTAAGCCTCAAAGTTTAGGAAGAATTCCACTTCTTCCATCATGATTGAGCCGATCTTCTCGCTAATGAAGATCTTGCCTGTCGTTATTGGCATGTGCTCAGCATACCTCCAGGGGTTGGTATCTGAGCATGCTGGAAGGTCTTTAACCGAAATCCTTTTCGGTTGTTTAGAACCTCCCATGTTGGTCCTGATGTACTCGTGCGTCTCACGAAGCTTCTTATCCATAAGAGCTTCGAGCATGCGGAAGATCTCCTGGGCGCTGGCTGGGTTGGGGTCCGGGGTAGCGGAGGTGGACGGGAGTGATACGTCCGTCAGCGTGGGAGTCGGTGTGGGGGCGGAAGGTGGAGCGACCTCCTGCTCCGACTCAGGGTATTCCACCTGGTCTTCCTCATAGTCTAGTTCTTCGCCCATGAGGTTTCTCTCCGTATCCTCCGACACCTCCGACATACGATCTGCGTTGTCGGCATCCAGGCGGCACTCGTGCATGGATTGGGCCACGACGACATCAGGTTCCACCGTTATCTGGACGGTGGGGATCTGATCCTTGGGGACCACAGAGTCTGGGGATGCCTTCGGGAAAAGCAAGGCCCACAAGTCTTCGGTGGCAAGGTATGGTCCAGTGGCGTTCTTCTGGAAGCCACGCACCCATTTGCGTAGCTTCTCTCTAGAAGCGTCCCTGATCTCCGCTGAGGGAGGGTTGTTGAACGCCTCGACCAGGCAATCCTTGCAGACTGTACAGTTCTGCGGGTCCCAAAACTTCAGATCGCCTTTCTTGTTGGCGCAAGGGGCGTG
>NC_090728.1:74442275-74452275 GCF_036898095.1 Palaemon carinicauda
TAAGTTTGAAGTTGCCAGCAGCATTTCCCCCAAGAAGCAAAGTTAGCCTCTTCTTGCTAGCTTTACAACCGGGTGCTGACTTCTCCTCCTTTGCTATGTTAGGCATACGCTTCCAAAATAAACCTGTCTCATCCTCATTGAACACTTGATAAGCAGAATAACCCCCCTCCATAATTATCTCAGCCAACACTTTAGGAAATTCACTTGCTGCTTTCTCATCCCCACTAGCAGCTTCACTTTGCACTTTAAGATTATGGTAATTGGCCCGAGCTTTAAATCGCATAAACCAATCCCTACTAGCCGAAAACTCTTCACTTTCACTTTCTTCCCCCACTTTCTTTTTTCAACGCTTCAAACAACATTTTAGCCTTTTCATGAATCACCATTAGGCTCACCGGAATACGCCGTTGATTTTGATCTTCCAACCAAAGCACTAATAATGTTTCCATTTTAATAATTAACCCACTATGCTGCTTGGTTATCACTGTTGATTTCATAGGAGCAGATCCTTTCACATGTTCAATGATGCGTTCTTTGTCCTTAAGAATAGTAGCCACGGTCGAACGACTAAGGCCAAGTACTCGGCCAATGTTCGTTGGCATTTCAACGTTTTTAGACGGCTTAAAAATATCTAGTTTCCCGTCCATGGTGATGGCCTTTCTTTTCTTAGATGCACTACCATCAGAAGAATCTGCCTTACACTTAAGAGCCATAATGAAAGGTAAAAAGTTCCAAAGAACGAGAGAGAGAACAGGCAAACACAACCAAAATGGCGTAGAACTGGAACTTCCTCGCCCGCAACCACCACAAAGCGTATTCATCCGCTGCGCGCTAGAAATTAATTCGTAATTGTTTACGTCGCTTACGACGCTAATGCTGTAAGACGGAACGACGCTTAATATTATTTTTTACATTTTTATGGGGGGTGCGTTCGTAACCACAAAACAGCATAAGTCGGGACCAGCGTAACCCGAGGACCCCCTGTATGTATGTATGTATGTATATATGTATATATACACATGTTTATATATAGCCTATATATATATATATATATATATATAATATATATATATATATATATATATATATATATATATATATATATATATATATATATATATATATATATATATACATACACACATACATACATACATATATATATATATATATATGTGAGTATACAGTGTATATATATATATATATATATATATATATATATATATATATATATATATATATATATATATAGATACATATATACATATATATATATGTATATATAGATTGTAGGTTGGCCAGAGCACCAGCCGCCCATTGAGACACTACCGCTAGAGTGTTATGGAGTCCTTTGACTGGCCAGACAGTACTACATTGGATTCTTCTCTCTGGTTACGGTTCTTTCCTTTTGCTTACACACACACCGAATTGTCTGGCCTATTCTTTACAGATTCTCCTCTGTCCTCATACACCTGACAACACTACCAACAATTCTTCTTCACCCAAGGGGTTCACTACTGCACTGCAATTGTTCAGTGTCTACTTTCCTCTTGGTAAGGGTAAAAGAGACTCTTCAGCTATGGTAATCAGCTCTTCTAGGAGAAGGACACTTCAAAATCAAACCATTGTTCTCTAGTCTTGAATAGTGCCATAGCCTCTGCACATTATTCTATCTAATTTCTCTTCCTCTTAATTTGTTTAAGTTTTTATAGTTTATATAGGAAATATCAGAAATTTTAAGTAATTTCCATTTTTCCTAACGATACTTACCTCGAACAACCTTCATAGGAGGATGGGTATACTGTAAATCACTCTGCTCCGACCAAATTGATTCGATTCCCACCCCAACAATGCCCGGCTGGGACCCGGCCGCCGACTTGACCTCAGGTCCTCAGTTCTCGCTCCAACCTTCGCCCACTCTCTGAGTGCCAGTTCACCAGGGAACGGACGGGAGGGCCATAACCCGAAAATAGTTTGAGGTAAGTATCGTTAGGGAAAATAGAAATTACTGAAAATTTCTGATTTGTTCCGACAAGAGATACTTACCTCGAACTACTTTCTTAGGAGACTCAGACTTAGGAAGAGGGGGTGAACTGGGACCAGGACCACCCTGACTTCAGGGGGCAAGAAGCCCCATGGTAGACGGATGGGCATACTTGGGGGGGGATGAGAATCATATACCACACATTAAAAATACACCTAGCAATCAATTGATAACTCACCTATTCAAAGTCACATTCGTTCCTCCCGCTCTAAGGGCACAGGGAACGCAGGGGGCGGGGGGGAAATATGTAGGGAGGGGTTCAGGAAGGATAGGGGGGAGGTGTGTGCATCACTAACCCTATCGCAACGGAACCTCGTAGGACCTTCACACCTGCTGAAGGCCTGCCACCACAGGACCTAACGAGAATGTGTCTAACGTCCTCCTTGTAACGTCCTTTAAGTAATGGGCTGTGAAAGTAGACTGCCTCTTCCAGACTCTGGCCTTTAAGATCAGAGAAACTGCCATGTTCTTGGCGAAGGCCAAGGAGGTACCCAAGCCCCTGATGTCGTGAGGCTTTGCGTGCTTGGGGGATGCACTCCGGAAGTCTCATAAGCCCTCCTTAAGACCTTTCTCATCTAAAAGGAGACCGTATTCCTCGACACTGCCTTCTTGACCAGGCCCGTGGAGATGAAGAGGCAGGAGAGACCCGGGCGGTACCTGGCTGTCCTACTCAAGTACTTCCTGACTGCTCTTACCGGGCATAGGAATAAGTCTTCTGGGTCCCCCGAGGAGGCTATCGCTAGAACAGAGAACTCCTCGAACCTTGAATCCACCACCGAGAGGTCTTTCCACCCTATGGAGTGGGAGACCTTGCTGGAGAGTTCGTGCAGTTCGCTTACCATCTTGGAGGATGCCAAGGCCAACAGGAAGACTGTTTTCACATGAGCTCCCTGTCCAAGATATCCTTCTGGGGCTCGAACGGGGCTCTCTTCAGGGAGTCCAGGACCCTGGCGACATCCCAAGCGGGGACTCTGGAGGCTTGCGGGGGGGCATGACTGCTCGAAGTTGCGGATCAGCATGGATAACTGATCCGAGGCACCTAAGTCCAGGCCTTTCAGCTTGAAGACCTGCCCCAGGGTAGCCCTAACTCCTTTGACTGCTGGTACCGAGACCTTCTTCTCCATCCTAAGGAAGATTAGGTAGTCTGCTATCAGGGGGATGAAAGCCTCCAGTGGCTTCACTCCCTTATTCCTATACCATTTGCAAAAGGTAGCCCACTTGGCCTGATACACCACGGCAGAGGATTTTCGCAAATAGCCCGCAATGTAGGAGGCCGCTGAACCCGAGAAACCATCTCTCTTCAGCAGGCACTCAATAGTTGCCATGCGTGAAGGGAGAGCACCTGCGGGTTTTCATGGAACCTTAGGAAGTGCGACTGACACAGGAGGTCTTCTCTTAGAGGAAGAGGCCATGAGGGATATGAGGCTAGAGCCTGAAGGTCCGTGAACCACTCCCTCTCGGGCCACCACGGAGCCACGAGGGTCATCCTCGCGCCCCTGGATTGGAGGAGCCTGTTCAACTCCCTCCTGAGGACCCCAAAAGGTGGGAAGGCATAGATGTTCATGTTGTCCCAGGAGTGCTGAAACTCGTCTTCCATCTCGGACCCTGGGTCCAGTATCGGGGAGCAGTAGACTGGGAGTTTCGCATTCAGTTTCATCGTGAACAGGTCTATCACAGGGGAACCCCACCTCTCCAGGACTTCCATAGCCACCTGAGGGCTCAGGGACCATTCGGCGCTTAGGACCTGGCCCTTCTTGCTGAGACCGTCCGCTATGACGTTTCGTTTTCCCGGAATGAACCGAGCCGTGAGGTCTATGTGTCTCCTCTCGGCCCATTCCAGGATATTTTCTGTTATGCGGCAGGGCTCCCTGGAGCGAAGGCCTCCCTGTTTCTTGACATACGCCACCACTGTGGCGTTGCCGCACATCAGGGCTACCGTCCTGCCCTCTAGCTCCCCTTCGAAGATTGACCGGGCCCACTGGAAGGCCAGGATCTCCCGGACGTTGATGTGGAGAGCCTTCTCTGCCTACAACCACTGGCCTTGTGCTGTGTGAGAGATTAGGTGGGCGCCCAAACCCTCCTTGGAGGCATCCGTAAAGAGCAACGTTTCCGGGGGGGGGGGGAATCCGTCGGTGGGGTGCCCCGCCTGGAGTTCTCCGGCAGGGACCACCACTGTAGGGCCACCCTCCCACTGGGGGGACAGTAGGACCACCTGAGAGGGGAACCGGTCTGGCACCAGTGATATTTAGGGTTCCACTGAAGGGGCCTCAGTTTGATCCAGCCCTGAGGGACCAATTTCTCTAGGGAGGCACTGGAGGAAGGGCCTAGAAATCTCCCTGAGATTCCTGATGCGCTCCTCGGAGGGGAAGGCCCTCGCCAAGGTCGTGTCCAGCTCCATCCCCAAGTATACCGTCCTTCTTACTGGTGTTAGCTGGGATTTCTCCATATTTACCACGATACCCAGCTTCCTGCAAAAGGCTAACAGAACATCCCGTTGCTGCTCCAAGAGTCCCTCTGACACTGAAAGCAGCAACGAGGACTTGTATATGTATCAGAACAAATTAATATAATATTGAATATTTCATATGTTCTTGAAAAATTTGATATCATTTTCAAACTAAACAGAAAATCATAACTACTGAATTTTTTACACTACTTACCAACTGTATTTCCTTCAACAAAACTCCATCTGTCATAAATTTAATCTTTGTCTTTGGAGTAGTATTCCCTTGAAATCTTATCTGGTATGAAACCTCTTGTGATGTCAGATTCATTTCATGTGCAACTCGTTGAGACATTGATATAGCTGCAACTCTCCTCGGCTCTGTGATCCCAATTATTTGGCCCTTACTGCAAAAACAAAATATTTTAATAAAACAATGCAATAGTTAAAACAAATCATGAAGACAAAACTGTACAGTATTCTCCTTACACTATGTAAATGGTAAAATGGACTAACTGGCTAAAATGGACCGTCTATTTACCGGGATATACAGAAGAACCTTGCAGCAACGGACACTGTTAGTACGGACTTCGGATACCGGACTAAATTCAGATAACTAGAGTAGCATTCAGTTGACAAAGGTCACCATAGGAGGTACATAGTTCTGAGATATTTATATTTGTATACTCTATATCTTTTTACAGAAAAGTAATAAAACCATCTTTACCTTATTCATTATTGGTATATCTTCACCATAAATAGCCTATTCAAGGAATGATCCTATATCAATGAAATCAACTTTTTTTATGCAAGCCCATCTGAGAACGTGTAAACACACTCGGGTGATCTTGCCATCAGTTGATTTCAAGTTACCACTCTCGAAGATATCCCCACATATAAAAACCAAGTATAGTAAAACCAAAATTGAGTGGCAGTCAAAAAGTGATCTCTTCCCTAATGTAGTTTGTGATTTTTAAATATCTTTGACAATTTGAAGAGTATGATCAGTCTTTTCCACACCTGGGAGCTTCTTAAGGATAAGGGTACGAATGAAGAATTAGTGATTTGGTTTGGAACTGTACCTAACGCGTATCACACATGCTAGTACACTATAACGGTATTTGTTTTTTGTATATAGTTAACACCAGAGAGAGAGAGAGAGAGAGAGAGAGAGAGAGAGAGAGAGAGAGAGAGAGAGAGAGAGAGAGAGAGAGAGTGAGAGAGAGCTACAACATATGATATGCATACGTATTAGCATTGTGCATTTTAACTTGAATATGTACTTATTGGTATAGAATTAATTGTAAATGAAGAATAATTAGACAAAAGGGAAAAATTTTTTGATCTGATATCTATTTACCATAATGAAAAATATATTAATCACTATTGCGTTTTATACACATATGTAGTAGCATTGTGCGTACATACATGCCACACAGTACTGTTCATAGTGGTTTTCAACTCAAATATGTACTTATTGATACAAAATTAATTGTAGTGGCCTTTCTGGACTATGACCACTTTTCATGGCATTTGTGGACTATGAAAAAGCCTTTGAGTGTGCACCGATCAATTTTGTGGCGAGTCAAACTTTATGTCGTTCCTTCTAAATATGTAATTTTGATTTTGTTTATGAGCTAGTAAGAGGAAAGTTAATGTTAGTGGAGTCCTATCAATTGAATTTCCAGTGAACAGAGGAATACTCCAAGGGAATGTGTTGTCACCTATGCTGTTTATCCTCCTCATGGATTTTGTAATGCATAGAACAGTTGGGTATAGTGGAGAAGGGTTGGACTGGATTGGTAACAGGAAATTAGCTGACCTAGAGTATGCTGATGACGATGTCCTCATTAGCTGAACACCACAGCACTTGCAAAACCTACTTACCAGAATGCATGAAATATCACAAGAAGTTGTGCTCAAGATGAATAGAAGAAAGACAAAGATTATAAGAACGGAATATGCAATGGAAGATGAAATATTGGAAGAAGAAAGGAGGTCCTCAACATGCTGAGATCCTTCCAGGGAGGAGTGGCTCTGTGGGCTCCCTAGTAGCCCAAGAGCAATCTGTTCCCTTTAGTGAAGGAACTGAAGCTGAGGCTGGCCCTAGTTCTGAACCCACGACTATATCAGAAGGTTCAGAAGGTTCAGAAGTTAATTGCCTTCGATTCATCACAGAGAGCCCAAATCCTTCATTTCATGATATTCTTGCCCTAGCAGTTAGGAAAAGATTTGGGATCTTAGAAGGCAATATAGAATTCTTAGAAGAATACAAGTCTAAGTCAACTAGAAGACAATATGAGTCATCTTGGAAAAAGTGGGTTGCTTTTGTAAAAGCAAAAGGACCGAAAGAAATTTCAATGAACTTCTGTCTGTCCTTCTACATAATCAAGGTCTGGCAGTTAGCACGATAACTACGTGCAAGACAGCCTTGACTAGACCTCTTCTATATACCTTTTAGGTGGATCTGGCGAATGAAATCTTTAATAAGATTCCGAAGGCACGTGCAAGGCTTAGGCCTCCAGCACCGCCAAAGCCCATCTCATAGTCTTTGGACAATGTCCTCCATTATGCCTCATCTGTGAACAATGAAGATTGTTCCCTCAAGGATCTAACCCAGAAGGTTATTTTTCTGTTCGCTATAGCCTCTGGGGCAAGAGTTAGTGAAATAGTGGCCCTATCTAGAGATGAGGGCCACATTCAGTTTACAGAAGCGGGAGAACTGAATCTCTTTCCTGATCCAACCTTTCTCGCTAAGAACGAGCTACCCACTAAGAGGTGGGGTCCCTGGAGAATCTGCCCTGTGAAGGAAGATGTCTCTCTATGTCCTGTAGAGTGTCTAAAGGTTTATCTTCGTAGAACTTCAGACTTCAGGGGAGGACAGCTCTTTAAAAGAGAAAGCTCTGGATCAAACTTATCTCTAAAACAACTGAGGGCAAAGCTCACCTACTTTTATTCGCAGAACAGATCCTGACAGTACTCCCGCAGGTCATGATCCGAGAAAAATTGCTTCATCACTGAACTTTTTTCAGTATATGGACTTTGAGCGTCTTTGCTCATATACTGGATGGAAATCATCCAGGGTGTTCCACAAACACTATGCTAATCAGGTCCATGAACTGAAGCATTATGTGGTGGCGGCAGGTAGTGTATTAAACCTGTCTAATTCTGCGATGAACAGTTAATTGATTGGGACTGTCAATTAAAGGGAGAAGGTTTCAGCACTTTTAGTGTGATCCCCTTTTAAATGAGTGTTACTATGGTGACACTAACTCTGTTCAAAATCTCAGGTGTGAAATTATACAGATAGCACTAGTGCCGTGTGTACGTAGTACACAGTGTTGATAGAATATAACAGGTACAGAAATTATGAAGAAAATTTTTATTAAAAACTTTTCCTCAGTCTGAGAGTGGCACTCATCATTTCTTCCCTTTCAAAAGGGAAAAATAATTTCTGTATATGTCACAGGTATAATTCCTTTATCATACTACATGCGCTTTACTTGTTAATTCTTTTAGTCATTATTAGAAACAAATGTCTATTAGAATGTAATTGCGTCCTCATTCGCCCGACAATTGCATATTTAAGATGCCAGAGTTCTTTGACTTACTGATGTAAGTATACTTCATATCATTGTATGCTTGCAAACAATGGATATAATGGACACTAATATTGGCTCGGCAATATATACAAACCATGAGACTGTTTGCATACTCAGTGTATACTTATGTTTGTTCATACAATATATGCTAACCTTGAGGCCCCTTTTCTACCGTCTAGGATGACTCTTCCCTGTAGGGGGCAGGAACCAACAACATCGTTTATGATTAGTGATGATGACGGATAAAGGTTACGTCATTTGTCTCAAATGGTCCAAATGACCATAGAAATATTGTCCCAAGGTTAAGGCACTGATGAAAATCCACAGATACATTAATACTCTGGTATGCTTCCATCAGGACGACATGGCTTGAGCCCAAAAAACGGATTTTGAGCGAAGCGAAAAATCTACTTTTGGGTGAGATGGCCATGTTGTCCTGATGGACCCACCCTTCTTTTCTAAAGAAAAGATCTTCACAGTATCCCTCCCGAAGCTACTGTATCTGTAGCACCATGCTAAATGCTACAAGGAATGTCCGCCATCTTGGATATAACGCTGTTGTGATACTCAATAGTAGTATGGGAATTAGGGTAACCTTGATACGGCTCCCCTTCTAATTCTGCCACTTTCCCCCTCGAAGCGTAAACGCTATTCGGGGTGCAGATTGCTATGTGGCGTGTCAAGAATACGTCCCCTGATATTATGCGATATCCTTGAGAGAAATTTAAGGATATTTGTGCCAGGAGTTACAATTCTGGATACCTAAAGGTAAATTCTCTGGGAATATTACTGTAGTCAAATATCCCTAGGAAGCTACTTATAGGAACCTTCCATCAGGACGACATGGCCATCTCACCCAAAAATAGATTTTTCGCTTCGCTCAAAATCCGATATTTGGGCTCAGGCCATGTCGTGCTGATGGAATGGTTCCTAAAGGTAGCCTTCTAAGGGATATTTGCTACAGTGATGCTCCCAGAGAATTAAACCAAAGGCCTCCAGGATTCCAAATCCTGGCGCGAGTATCCAATAAGGGATATCGCATAATATCAGGGGACGTATTCTAGATATGACACATGGCAATCTTCACCCCGAATAGATTTAACGCTTCGATGAAACAGGGGAAGAGTGGCAAAAGAATGGGGTGCCATTCTAGGTACCCGGTGGATCGCCATTCCTATTCTAGTAGCCTGCTAAGAGTGTAGTGCTCCCCTTTATCCCAGTGCTTTTCTAGTTTTTTGGAATTTTCAGCGTGCAATCCCCAGCATCTTCGTCATCTGGAAAGTTGAGTATTAATTCTTTCATGTGTGTAATTTTAGTCTCCCTTTTCACAGTTAAATTTCAATAATTTAAGTGTGCTTGGGTGAGCATTGCCGAGACCGGAGGCAGCCATTTTACGACTGCTGTCGCCCGTTACATTTTCGCATATTATTTAGATAGTAGGGCGACACTTCCCGGTTTTAAAGCTATTATATTAGCTAGTTAGGCAAGTCATACAAGATGTGATATTGCATACATGAAAATTATTCTTTTTTCTATTAAGTGACTTTACTTATCGTATGCGGGTGGGAGCCCCAGTGGTACCGATTACCTTGGCCGGGGCTCCTACCAGAACAGGGCTACTCTTGCTCATATATATGTTAATAAAGTAATTTCCCATGTTTAGCCTCACCCTAATCGTTTCTTCTCGATTCAAATGAGATGTTACATTCTCTAGAATCTATAGACAAGCTACGATAATTATTCTCTCTGAGAGAAGAGGCTAAACCCTTTCTCCCTCCCTGAGTGACGCAGCCATCATAGGCGGCAGCCACTGTCTCTCTTCATTGCCGTCGAGTAGAACGATGTTCTTACTGCCCCCAGCTTTGATTCAGATAGTGACATACTCAGGGTGCCCTTGTCTTGCCGACGACA